>NW_010263815.1:0-8852 GCF_000690775.1 Eurypyga helias
GGACCCCTTCGCACCGGCCTGCGGTCCTGGGGTCCTTTCTCGGCCTGTGCCCGCTCCCCGGCCCCTGGGTCCGGTTTTGAGCCGCGTGTCGAGTCCCCGAAACGAGTGTGAGGTGTCAGCTGCGGTGGGTGGCTTCCCCCGAGTGCCGGCTCCTGCGGGCCGTGAGGGAGGGAAAAGTTTTGTCGCTGATTCCCTGCAGGCTGTCTTACAAATAATCTGGGAGTGCCGTGTGTTCCTGGCTGGGGGCCTCGTGGGCTTTGTCATGATTTTGCTTTCCCTTGCTTGTTGTTTAATTTGATCTTTAAGGCCTGCGGGCAGTAGATCAGGCTTCTTTTGGAAAGCAGCAAACATCAGTAAAAGCACAGCAAGGCTTGCTTCCCCGGTTGATGTGACCGCCGGCTTCGGGAGATCCCTTCCTGGTTGTGCAGTCTGTAGAGTTGCACAAGGCACTGGACTGAGGAAGAAGTGTGAATGTAAAATAAACTGTTGAGTAGAAATTATTTTCAGTCTGGGTCAGGGAAATGCACTGTTTCGCAGTGGAGTTTATTACGTTTTTTTTTAGCACAAGTGAGGGATGTGAATACTCCTTAAATTCTCAGATGATTTGCCTAGAAGATAATTTTCTCTCAACCCTGCTTTTAAAGATGAGAATGACAGTAAGAAACAAAGTAGTAGTGATGTCTGAGTAATGGAGCTTGGAAGCAGAGTACAAAATTGACTGGTGCTTTTGCGTTCTTGTGGCTCTGTTAATCTTCAGGTATTACAGTATGCAGTCTTCAGGCAGCCGCCTTCTCTCTGGCAGGTGTCCTGCTTCTTGCTTTGGGAAGGTTGGTGGCCAGTGGTGCTTTCAGCAACCAGACTGAGTCTCTGAAGTCAGTGAGTAGGAAGTGCTGGGGAGAGTGAGACCCAAGCCCTGTACTTTAAATGGCGTCTTAAGTTTGAGACCCAGCCTTGCCTCTGTCAGATTCGTGTATCAACTTCTGCTACAGTTTGGTGATAAGAGCAGGCAAGTTCATCTTCCCTGGGCAAGGGGAGCTGTACTCCTATGTTGAGTAGCACTGTGGCTAAATAGCCTGGGAAAGGATGACATGAGTTCCTGTTTTTCTGTGCCTGATCTCTTCCTGCCTTGAATCTAGACTCTCTCTTTAATATATATATTTTTTTATTTAATAGTAATCCTGTCATGCATCTCGGTTTATTCTTTAACAAAATACTAACTTTCTGCTAGTGTTTCTCTCAGATAGGAGCCAAATAGAAGACCTGCCTTTTTTGATTCTTTGCCTGCCATCTCCTCTGCCTGTTGGCCTTTAGACATGGTGCGTGCCTAGGGCAGAGCCTAGCAGTGGATGGGCTGCAAAGATGAGCTACCTGGAGGAGTCTGTGCTTCCTCAGTCCTGCTGGGCTTAATGTGGGAGCTCTTGCAACATCTTGTCTTGGCGACATGTAAGTTGCTCTCTCCAGTATAACCTTGGAGGGTAGAGGGGCAGCAGCATCAAGGGGTGGGGCAGGTGGGCATGTGGCAGTTGTCCATGCTTAGGATGTCGTAGGCCTCAGCTGGCTTGAAAGGTTGCTCATAAACCCCTTTGGTACGTCACCCAGGGAAGACAGGTTGTGGCAAGATGGCTTTCTGGCAGTAATTGTCACCTCTAGAGAGCACATGTTGGTACTGTTGGTGTAGTAGGGGTTATGTTAGAGAGAGGGGTTACTGGTTTTCTGTAAAATACTTGTTGTGTCTCTAATATCCCAGAACTTTATGGTATAGACCCCTTATGTTGATGCTTCTGTGACTTAGGCTCTGTTAGGTCTTCAGCTTTCCTTTGACATCTCTCTGCTGATGGCCTTTGTGTCTAATGTACTAATAGCAATTGACTCCACTCTGCTTTTTTTAGTTTCTGATAAAACCCAAGAAGCATCCACTTTTGGGACAGCTTGTCTTTGTGCTTGAAATCATTTTGTGTTGTAGGCAAGCATTTCATTTCACGTGTGAAGCTGCTGAGCATGAAGGGCTAAATGTTCACGTTTGCCCCTGACAGTCCCCTCACTCAGCACATGCTTTCTGAAGAGCTGTTTCATGCATCAGTGTTCCCTGAACTCTCCCCTGCACACACTCCAGAAATCCCACCTCTGCTTTATGGTTGGAGCACCTGCATATACCTTCAGTGTGTCCCTGCTCTTAAGTTAGGTAATTCTCACTCACTGTCTACTGATCCATGACTTTAAATATTTTGGCTGCAGCTGTTCATATTAAGTCTTGGGGGCTGGAAATAAAACTCAAATATCTTTATTTTTGGAGTTTTATGAGCTCATTAGCAAGTTCTTTCATGCTCCCCAACTTCTACAGTGTTTATGAACTGAGGATCTTTGGTCTTAAATGCTGAAACATCCATTTTCAGTGGTTTTTATGGTGATAGCTACTAAAATTCCCAAGCTGAAATGGATCTGGAGGGAATATATCAAACCCCACAATTATTTACCACACTACAGAATATTGGAATTATGCTCAGTTTCATAGTAGATGATAAATATTTTAACTTTGTGTATCTCAGTTGTTCTGCCAGTACTAATGCTGACAATTTCTTTCCAGATCTGTCTGTGAGAATCTGAGGATGTTTTATTTAGTGCAGCCTCCAGGAACATAAACACGACCCCCTTCCAAACTCGAGAGCGTGCAAAACCGTTTGATAAACTTCAGAGTCTTATTTATTCTTCTTCCTACCTCTCCTCTTGGTGAGGTTGCCTTACATTCTGAGAGTCCTCAGTGATTTGAACCCCAGTAAGACACGTTTATGTGAAATATTCAGCTGCATGTTATTTGGGCCAGCTCTTTTTGAAGCTGAGATGCAGAAGCATTGCAAAACCAGAAGTAAAAATCAGGGTATGCTATGTGCGTGGTGTGACAGGTGCATTTTAATTTTTTTCAATTTGCTGTTGCTGTTTAAGTAGTTTGTGGTAAATACAGCCTCTCCTGAGGGAGCGAGTCCTGCTTCTACAAAGCATTAGGTGCCTTTTGTCTAAAGCAAGTTACAGAACTGTGTGTTGAATCTGCCGAAAGAGATTCAACATTTGGGTACAGCTGTGTGCCAACAACAACAGATACAGTTGTGTGGGGAGACTTAACCAACCTTTTTAACTTCTGTCCAGTTATTAGAAGCCATGTAGTAGATGAGCTTAGCTATACCCCAATCCTAACAGATGGCAGCAATTTCCAATTCAACTGGCAACTGAACAGGAGCCTTAAATGAAAAAGTACCTTCTAGCCCTTGCAAATAAAAACTTACTGCTAAATGTAGGGGGTGAATAAATCAGTTCTCTAGGAAATCCCACCTCAACAGTATTTTGCATCTGAAGCAATTACTTGTTTCAGTATTCCTTGTATATTGATAAGACTAACAGAAGATTTCTCTTATGGCAAGACCAGAGAAAGTCTTGAATATTAATAAGATACGGATTTGATCATTAAATTTCTGTATGAAGGTCAGGCAGCAGACTGGGTGTATGTGGAACCAGAGGTTTTGCTTATCCTTTCCTGCTGCCAAACCTCCCTTAAAAAATGGCATAAAATGCCTATCTTGTGCGTTACAAATGCTGCTCCTCTCAGAAGTGTGGAGGCATCACCCAGAAAAGCTGTGCATCTTTGCTTCAGCGTGGCAGGGAGCTTCATGAAGGCAAGTGGTAGCGTCCTCCTGCTGCCTTGCCCTAGTGCAGCAAGGGTTTTTCCAAAATGCAGCAGGATTTGGGAATCCGTGTCCTGTCTGGTGACTTTTGTCCTCTAGATGAGGAAACTCCTGCATGGGCGCTGCCTACGACTTGCTTGTGCTCCCATGCTTCTGGGAGCCCTGTTCTGGTGTAAGGGCAGCCACAGCAAGCATGCGTGCGGTTATCAGCACGCTGATAAGTTCTGGCTGTGAGCTGTTAGCTGCCAGTCCTTCAGCTGGAGGGCAGCAATGGAAACTGCATGGTGCTTTATCAGTTGGAATCGGTTTATTTAAACCAGCGTTCCTTAGATGGTGTTACGTGCATCTGTAATGAACTTGAGTGTCCGATGGGAGGGATGGAGGGTGCCTTTGCCCTTCCCTTGCGGTGAGTGGCAAAGCCGGAGGTTAAGGGGCATGCTGCTGTGGGGGTACAGGCAATGCTGTGAGCCTGAGAGAGGAAGGGGAAGTCTTGCAAAAGTGGGTGATATTTTATTTCTGTCCCTTCTACTCCAAACACAAGCTGGAGACTAAGGCAGTGTTCAGGTGGGTCAGAAAGGGGAAGGTGAAGAGGCACCGTGGGTATAGCATATGAAAGGGAAAGATAGCAGTAGGGAAACCTATATAATGAAGTTAAGCAGTGACAGAGGCTATCACTAAGGATTGTGGGTCATGTTCGCTTTGGGATGTTTTTTTTTTTTTGTGGTGGTGGTGTTGTGACTTCTGTGTCCCAAGAATTAGCGTCTTGGAATTGGTTTCCTCTAGGGGTTTTGACTGCAGTGGCATGCACATTCCTCTTGCCATGGCCCCAGAGGAGAGAAAATGCCTAAAGGATGGAGAGGATATGCTTCCTGCAGGCTGTGGCTGCTCTGATTAATTTGCTATCAGATGAGCACATGTGATTGCTGCCTCCAACCAAGCAGGACGTAGTCCGGAAAACCAAGATCGTGCCTCGCCTTCCCTCCTCCCTTGAAGGGAATCATCAGGCTTTTTATGTAGGTTTTAGGTGTAAATAAACACTCGGAGCCTCAGCTACGTAGGCAGACCTGTTTAAATAGTGGCTTATCCCTAGGAAGGTGTATTTCCAGGCCTGGCTTCTTGTTTGGTTTTGGGCCAAGGAATGTCTAAGGGAGGCATTCAGAACATTCCCTGTATAACTAACTGGCTTCCAAAATGTGCCAGCTAAGTGTAGTTGGCAAACGGTCCTCGGGGTGCCATTGGTGACAGCCTGAGCTGATCTCAGCTGTGACTGTTGAACACTCCTTGCTTTCCTCCTGTGCCTATCCTGTTTTCCTTGTTTCATGGTTTGTGTGGTCAGCTGGCTCAGGTAACTAATAAAGGAGTGCTGGTGTTGGTGGGAGCGGGGGAAAGAGGGAGATAGTGCAGTTCCAGTTCTGATGGCTTAGGCTGCCGTGGTACTGCCTGCTTCAACAGCAGTTTTAATGTTACTGTGAGTGGGTACAAAAGCTGCTAAGGGGAGACTCTTGCCACCCCTCCTGGCCACATGTCCCCATTGCTCCTGTGTGTTGGCATAGGTGTTCATTTCACCTGAGTTAGAACAGATCCTGATCCAGCTAAAAACTCTCAGCAGACAAACCTTTGTGCTGGCTTAGCTTGCCAAATGTTTTGTTTAGGTCAGTCTGGCAGCACGTGGCAGGTCTCCTTGAGCTGCCCACTGCTGCCTGCTGAGGCTGGACAGCAGTCGGGCGGCTGGCTGCTGGCCTTGCTGCATGCACTGCCTGCCCTGGTGCCCGCTGCTCGGGGTGGCTTGTGCTGGCCAGGCTCCCCAGCGTGCTTCCCACAGCAGGCAGGTGAGCGTGCTGGCAGTCCACTGCTCTCATACCTGCTGTGCCCCTGGGCAAACGCTGGCCGAGGGGGACTGTGGAAGCTTAACCTCTGCTGCTTCCTATCCGCCTCTCTTGGTTGTGGTTTCAAACAATGCGAAAAAACCCCAACCTCAAAACCCACTACTGCAAACACCTGGTTAGTTCCCTGTCAGTTTGACTCCCTGGGCTGACTCCGTCTGCAGTAAGGAGAAAGGCACAACTGCAGGTGTATGGGGAGCACTGGTGAAAGCAGAACTCTTTCTGCTGTCTACTTCTGAGGGCACTGCCTGGGAAACTCTATAGTGGTGTTTCTGTCCTGAGTCTTTGGCACAAACGTAGATTACGGAGTGACAGGGTGTGAGTATTGACTCTACAAGGGTTTGAAACGCATCAGGGCATACCCTAATGCCTGAGCTTTGGTACCAGTATGCAGTGTCATAATGAAGCTATAAAGCAATAGTGGGTTTAAGTTGGCGAAGCACCAAGGTTCAGTCAGTCCTGAAATCACTTCAGATAATGTCTATTCTTCATCATCAGTCAATCAGATTTCTCAACTACCAGTTTTCTGTAGTCCATGCTGTAGGAAAAATGCTTTATGAATGTATAAGAGGCTGACTTCTGGGATGACTAGGATTTTCCTGGAAGTTTCCTGGTATGTATTTTTAACTACTATTGAGATGAAAAAGGGAAGAAGGTATGAATTGGTGCCATTGCTTATATGAACAAAATACTTGCAGAACTATTCTCTACTTAGCCAAAGATGTAGTCATGTAACTAAGAGCATCTTTTCTGCAAGGATGGAACAAGCAGAAGTTGTCAGGTGAAGTCACTTCTCAAGATTAGGTGTCTCAAATGGACTCCTAGTCCCAAACTGAAATTTATTGCATTTCTTTTTTTTTTTTAATCCAGGCTCTCTGCTAGTCCCAAACTGAAACTTATTGCATTTCTTTTTTTTTTTTTTTAATCCAGGCTCTCAGCTATATTAGAAAAAAAAAAAACCCCAACCAACCAAAAAAAACCCCAAAGCAACCAACCAAAGACAGGTTGGTTGAAAAAGGTTGAAACACAGCTGTTGGAACCTCTTCCGGGTCTTAAGATGCATGTGTCAGGGTCATACATTGAATTTACAAGGATCAGTGTCATGGCAAACAGCCTCAGTTTTGGTAACTTGTGTCATAGACATTTCTACTAATTATGTAATTTTTTTCTTCCTTGCTCCCCCAGGTGTTAGTTGGATTGTAGCATAGAGGCACTATGTACTCAGAGTGGAGATCCTTGCATCTTGTAATTCAAAATGATCAGGGTAATACCAGTGTACTTCACAGCTATCCTGAAAACGTGGGGAGAGAAGTGGCAAATGCAGTGGTGCGTCCTCTTGGACAAGCTTTAATTGCATCATCCGTCGGAAGTGAGAGTTTACTAAAAACAGACAAAGAAGTAAGTGCATTTTCTTAGGGATCTTAGTTTCCTTCATGTTAGAGTGGTAACAATGATTTTTATGCAGCCTCTTTTATTTTTCTCTCTTTAATAGTCCAAGTTTTATGAAGTGTGCTATGCTTTTAAGTTGCTAATCTACATAAGACCTCTATTAACGGCTGGTTTATAACAACAGTGTACTTCATAACCTAGTAATAAGTGTTTATCTGAGCTACTATACCAGGAAGTTTGGGCTAAAGCAAAAAAAACCAAACACCAAACCATCAACCAAGGTATTCAGCAGTTAGCACAAAGCCTGTCTAATTAGCTGAATTCTTGAAGCAACCGTATATGATTTAAAAAAAAGCTCATTTGTGTAGTACAAGTGTTTACTAGAAGTTGAAAAGCTTCCATTACATCAGCTCTTGTGTGTTCTGAAGAGTTCTCTCTACAGGTTGGACTAAAGAAATTCAGAATTTAGAATGTTTTTCCATTTATTGAAAATCTTCATAATGTCATGGTATACAAATTAATGACCATGTTTTCTTGCAGTATATGTTAAATAGAACTGCCCGAACTACGTAACTACTGTTACTTTGTTGAGCTAGAACCACTGTGCTCTGACCATTGTTTACTTGCTAATACTAATTTTTCGTAACATTTGTGCTTGGTTAGGTAAAATGGACTATGGAGGTGGTTTGTTATGGACTGACCCTCCCTCTGGATGGCGATACTGTGAAATACTGTGTCGATGTATATACAGATTGGATTATGGCTCTTGTATTACCTAAGGACTCCATTCCTTTACCAGTTATTAAGGAACCAAACCTTTATGTTCAAAGCATTCTCAAACATCTCCAAAATCTCTTTGTACCAAGGTGAGTGTTAGTGCTGGGACAGTCGGGAGGCTCAGGAATTGGAAGCTGTAGTTAACCTGCCAGAGGCCTGATGAGCCATAGAGGCTCTGGATTAAAATAAGACTGCTCTCCTTGCAAAGTTAGGAGGAAGATGTCTCTCCAAACCTGTTTTGTAATTTTTAGTAGCAAACTGAGTTGTTGCTGCTGTGCTGAGGTAATTAGAGTTGCAGATCGTTCAGATTAGAATGTTTGCTGTTGTAAGAACTTCAAAAACCATCACTATTAGATGACTGGAGGGCAGGGGGAAAGGTTAAATAGCATCACTGTGTGACCACTAACCCTAATGGCTTGGTATTGTGTAAAACTGAGATAACTAAGAGCACATCATGAAAATCCCATGCTTTGTTTACTCAGGACTTTTTTCTGATGTGCTGGAGGATTTCGCAGTAGGTGGCTTCTTTGTGCCTGCATCTTGCTGCCTGTTAAATGGGCATAATTATGCTGTCTTTCGCTGGTAGTTTTGAAAGAATCCTGCAGAGGAGTGTTTGCTCTCTGACAACCTGGTGTTACACAAGACATACTTGGATGGTAATGTTGAGATACACATGCTTCTCAGTCTTGGACAAAGTTATATTGGCAGAGTGCTCAAACATAATACTTGGTTTATAGTTTGACAATTTTACCTGCTGCTGTTGAACACACGTGCTGGATGAGTAAGAGGAGCTAATTTAATGGTGCCCTGTGAAGCAGTACTTAAATATCAACTACCTGGAATTACTTCAGATCAATGTTTAGTCTGATATATCTGTAAGTACCAGATCATCTGCTTTTATCAATATTAATAATGTATCACTGCAAGTGGCATTCAAAATGCTCTGCTGCACTTGGATCGCTTAACTTTACCTGAAGGCTTTGTTAATAAAGGGCTTTGAGTAATAACTCACACAAATTCAGGTAAGGAGTTAATTATTGTTTATTGATTGCTTCTACCACCCAACCATTTTGTCATTGCTCTTAACTTGTAGTGCAAAAAGGCATTTTAATTCATAGAATCATAGAAT
>NW_010263816.1:0-1101 GCF_000690775.1 Eurypyga helias
CCATGGGATGCCGGGGGGGTGATGAGGGAATGTGGGCACTGATCCATGACACGACAGGAGCCGGATGGATGTTTGCATAAAAGCTTTATTGGGAGAAGCAGGTGGGGGCAGGAATGGAGGGGAGGTCTGCAGCCCTGGCACTGCCGCTGGCCCGGAGACTCTCATGCTTCCACCCTCACTCCTGCGCGTGCAGGCGGGGGGAGGGGGGCAGGCGGGTGAAGACATTGGTGCCAATCCTGTGGAGACACAGAGGGAAGAGATTAAGTGTGGAAAATGCACCCTCATCCTGGGCAAATAGACCCTCTAGGTGCTGAATGCCCACCCAGCCCCGTCCCAACCTCTGAGCAGCGTTTGCACCTTGTCAGGAGCCCTGGGGGGGCCATGCACAAGTACCCCATCCTCGGTCACCCCCACACCAGCAGCGGCTCTGCCGGGCAGCATGGGGGGGGAAGGCCCAACCCATCGAGGATGCACTGGGCAGGGACAGGGACGCACCTGGTGGCTTTCCAGTCGTCCTTGATGTCGTCCTGGTGTGACCGCAGGAGCCACATTGTCTTCAAAACCTCCTTTCCCTTCTTGTCCACGAAGCATTGGCCAGTGAAGACGGTGACGGAGTCTGCGGGGACGGGGCAGGGGGGGGACGGAGTGCGGCCAGGTTGGCAGGTCGGTGCTACGCCACGGCCTTGCAGCCTGCCCGAGGGCAGGGGAGGGGAGACCCCGGGTGTCCCTGCCCTCTGGGGAGAGCGGTGATGGGGAAACAGGCAGGAGGAGCCTGAGGGCTGGGGTCTGCGTGGTGGTGGGCAGACGGCAGTGGGCTCCAGCCCCCAGCGCAGCCTCTGTGCCCTGGGTCTGGGAGGTGACACCAGCTGAGGAGCTGAGGGGTCAAGGACGGGGGGAACATCAGGGTCACCGCAGGGGACAGGAAAGCACGGGGGACACCACAGCAGCAGGCAGGAGATAATCAAGGACACCGCAGGGAAGGCAGGGGAGCTCTGAGGACACCGCAGGGAGGCTGGAAAGGAGAAGCACCTGAAAAGCTCCACTTGACAGTGAAGCCGAAGGCAGGATGGCTCTTCTGGTTCGTGAGGTGCTGGGACCCCT
>NW_010263816.1:1391-4049 GCF_000690775.1 Eurypyga helias
CCATGCCTCCCAGCCCCCCTGTTACCTGTCCTGCAGAGAGCCTAGGAGCCACCAGCGCCAGGCTGAGCACCAGGAGGAAGGGGGTCACCTGCATCATCTCTGCAGCTGGCGTAGGGCTCGCGGGGCTCTGCCGATAAGCCTGCTCTCTTGCCTTTATATTGCTGCCAGGGCTGCGGGTGGCAGCTCCGGCCAGAGCATTGTGCAATCTGGGTGTTTCCAAATTTGCAGTTCCCAGGTTACAAGAAAGTGGTTGTGAGCAGATATTCCCAGAAGTGCCTGCTGAAACTGTCCCTCTTTTCTCATGCTCCCCTGGCTCCTCGCAGGGAAGCCTTGGCTCCTGCAGGTCAGTGTCTGCGCCGAAGATGCTTAGCCAGGGAAAACCCCTTGCCTGTCCCTCCTGCCACTGGTTTGCCACCCCACTGCGATGCCTGGGGTACACGGGGTTGCCAAGCAGCCTTAAACCCAAATGCATCACAGGATCAGTTGCAGCACATGGCCTCACCCTGCTTCTCCTCATGCAAACCCACCCAGCACCAACTTCCTTTCGGGCATTGCTTTATCCTACCCTCCCATCCCCACTGCTGAAGCAGCTGCTGATCAGGATACAAAGCACCCGCTCTCCTCTCGCCTGGGGCTGGCATGAAGGTTTGCTGCTGTTCTTACAAACTGCCTTTTGTTGGAAGGAAATTACTCTGTTTATGAAAAGTGTTCCCTGAATATCTTGGATGTTGCATTTTAACGCTGATAAAAATTGTATACATGCAGGCATTCTTAAATAACTTCAACTACGTATTTACATCACCCCCCATACGTTATCCTTGTTGCTGGCTGGGGAGGCTGAAGTGGTCCAGGTCACACCAGATTTTCTCACCCATTCCTCAACGATTTTCAAGGCAGTCGCCTAGAATATGTGTGCTTTGATTCTTGCAGTCACCACAGGAAGAGCTGATAGAGCCCTGTTCACCAGAAAATGCTTTTTTTATCTAAATGGAGACAAGGCAACTGTTCGCAACATCTGAGAAATACTTCCCAAATTTTGCTGTCCTTTTAATCTCACATTTGAGGACTGGTTTCTCTCTGACAGTAAAATTCATCGCTACCTCAGCTGGGGAGCATTGTATTTCTGCTGCCAGCATCGCAACATCCCCGCTCTCCTCTCTGCAGGAGCCCCACAGACTGCTCCCACCCCTTCCCGCAAGAACTCCCTGGCCAGAGAGCTGGCTGCCTGTGGGAAATTCCCTTATCCCTGTATTAGAAATCAACTGCACAAGTAGTTATGTTTTCCCATGCAGCTGGTGTTTGATTTGGCTGTTTTTTTCAGCAGGCAGGTGCTGCCTGGAGCCTGGCCGAGCACGGTTGGCCTGGGAAGGTTGCTGGGGGCAGGAGGGGCAGCTATCACCCCTTCCCCATCACCCCTGAGCCATCACCCTCTCGCCATCACCTTGGTTCAGGGAACTCCTGCAGGGACCCGGTGGCCACGGGGATGGGCAACACGAGTCTCCACGCTGGCACAGCTGATGATGGCAACCCACACCTCATTTACAGCCATAGGTTTATTTTAGCACAAACAATATTGTTGTTATCTGCCCGTAACCTTTATTTTTCCTGGATTTAACAATCCCCAGCCCGGAGGTGTATCTTGCAGGAGCAGGGATCAGTTCAGTGCCCAAGGAGGTGGATTTGTTGACCAATCTCAGCCAAGTCAAAAATAAAACAAGCCAAGAGCTGGGAAATCTCTGCAGGGTTTGCACCCTCCAAAGGGCAGCCAGTGAAGCGTCTCGAAGCTGGCAATCATTACCGCGGCTAAACCCTGCCATGCCGTGCCTGAGCCCTGGCACAGCAGGTAGTGGGCAAGGGGGACGGGCAGGTGGGGAAGAAGTCCAAAGCACAAAAATGCTGAAGAAGTTAAAAGTTGGCAGTGCTGTGATTCAAGCCCAGGTATCAGGGGTCAAGAAAGGGTTAATAAATAATAAGAAGAAAGAGTTAATGAACAATTCAACTTGCTGCTCAAGCTGGGATTGAGTCAGCCTTTGCAAAATTAGTCGTGCAGACAAATGTGGGAACAAATGATATCCGTAACCAAGGACTGTCCTCCCAGCCCGCTGTGTGCCCTTGTAGAAGCTGCTGAAAGCTGAGCCTCTCAGATACAAATTTTATTTAGGTGGTAACAGTCAAAAGAGGAGGAAAGAGCAGAAATATCCCTAGGCGCAGACTGAAGGCCCCGATCTTTGACAGTCTGGAGACAGCTGCTTGCCTAGAGTTAAGGAGTGATGATGATGGGTCACCGCAATTAAATCCAGTCTGATCAGAAGCCGTGCTGGCTTTGGTCCCTTGCCAGCTGGATGGGGATGTCCCCATCCCCAGTGGCTGCCAACACAGGACAAACGAAGGTGGGCAGCCCAGGTGAGCTGTACCAGTGTCCTGGCCTCCCTGCAGTGACCCTAAGGGAGAGCATCTCGGTCCGTCTCCATCCGCTGTGGGCTCTGCCATGGCAGGACAACGCTGGCTCGGTCCAGGGGGGACGCCACATCCGGGACAACCTGCTCTTGCCGGGTAACATTATTCCTCTGCCCAGGCAGATACAGGAACGCTCCCACAGGGAGAGAAGAAAAGGCCATTTATCACCCACTGGCAGCACTGGCCCCCGCAGTGATGCCC
>NW_010263816.1:4080-4807 GCF_000690775.1 Eurypyga helias
TGCCAGGGCAGGCAGGGGTGGAGGGTGTTTGGGGGGGACAGGCAGGAGAGACCACTTCCCACCCCAGCCCTGAGGGTGCTTAAGGATCAAGGGAATTAAGGGACAGCTTTAGAGCAGGAAGACCTTGTGGCCAAACCTGGGGGCAGGCCTCCCTCCCACCACCTCAAAATCAAGTAGGTGCAGCCTTCAAATGCTGTGCTGGCAGAGGAAGGAGGAAAAGAAAGTCAGGCATTGGGCCCTGGGCAGGAGGGGACACGGTTTGGTCACAGGCCAGCCCTGGGGCACTGCTGCTCCCCAGAGGCATTTTCAGGAGGAATGCTAGGCTCCTTGCCTTCCCCTGCCTTGCAAGGAGCAGGTCTCCTCTCACATCCTCCCCCACCACAGCTGGGGGGAGACACATCTTGCTCCTGTTAGCAAACCCCACCAAGAGCCAGCCTGTAATTAGGTCTTATCACTCCTGCATCCCCAGCCCTCCATCCCAGCTCAGGAAGAAAAGATGGAAGCACAGTGGCTCCACCATCCAGCCTGACCCCCCCAGCAGAGAAAACATGCAAGAGGGAGACAGCTGAACAAATTTATTGAGAACTTAAAATGATTCATACTCGGAATCGTGCTCCACCACCCACCCCCAGCACCAGCAGGGAGGGGTGCCACGGTACCAGACCAGGACTTACTGCTTGGGCTCAGATTGTCAGGGGCTGGGGGGGCCCGGGGCCACTCAGGTGGT
>NW_010263816.1:4881-7685 GCF_000690775.1 Eurypyga helias
AGGGACAACTCCAGCATCCCCATGCCTGCGTGCACCAGTCCCCTGTCCTCACACACACACACTCACACAGGTTTTTGTCCTGCAGGCCAACTCCCACTTCACCCAGCCCGCTGACCACAGGATAGAGGGCTCCTGTGCTGCTGGGCAAGGTACCAGCCCCGGTGGAGGATGGCTGGGGTTCCTGCAGGCTGTCAGAGCCCTGAGCGATGGGGAAGGGGAGGCACAGGCTCCAGCAGCACCTCCTTATCCCACCCCTCTCCTCTGCGAGGAGACATTACCCGCACCTCTGGATCCCCGTCGTGCTCAGCATCAGTGGCTGGAAGCCCCCTGAGGTGAAGGGCATGTAGTGGAGGTAGGGAAGGAAAACAGCAATGTGAATATTATCGAAGAGGGAAGGGTCCCTGCCCGCCAGCTCCCTGGTGCACCCGCAGCCCTGCTCAGTGCCACCAGGCTCAAGGTTGGATGGGGAGCTGGGGGGGCTGCACCGGTACCCGTTCGGCTCTGCGCTCCAGGGCCAGCTGCATGCTCCAGATGCTAAGGGGCCGCATGTAAGCCAGAGAACGGTAGACTTTCTTCTCCCGATAGGCCTCCGGTGTCTGGAAAGCCATCCCCAACCGCCCCCACACTGTCCGGTAGCAGGCCTCGGCAGTGTGTTCTTCCACCAGTCCCTGCGGCAAGAGGGAAGACAACTATCAGCACGCTGGCGGGAGCGCGAGGAGATTGCCCCGTGCCGAGGGGCGCAGCAACACCGCTCACCTCCTGGATCATGGTGGCGGCCAAGGCGTAGACCACGCCGATCCACACCTCATCGGACTGCACGCTGGAGGTGTCGGGCACGCCGTCGGGCCTCATGCCGTTCACCGCCCCCATGGTGCCGCCGGCAAAGCCCATGACGTTCTTCTCAAAGATGGTCTTGAGCGCGCTGACAACGTGACTCTTGGGGAAGACCTACATGGAAAGAGTTGGGGGAGGGGAGCTTTGGGCTCAACGCTCACTCAGGCTGGGTGTGCAGGGAACAGGGTTAAGCTTTCCCTGAGAAAGAAGCCAACCTTACTCGCTGGGTACATAGCCACCTCAGGAAAATAACAAGAGGAAGTGAAAAAGGCTCTTTCCCCGAAAAGACACACATGCACATAAAAAAAATAAAAATAAACAGTTGCGTAACATAAGATGCTGAACTTAACTGCACCTTCCTCTTGGGAGGCCGATAGCTCATCTAAGTAGGATGTCTCCATGAGCAGCCCCTCACCTTCTCACTGGCCAAATCCCCCTCATCCCTTAGCGTCTGCTCTGAAGACCTGGCCAACCACACCATCCTTTGGACACCCCTGTTCGTTTCTCAGCCTAACGACTATCTGAGGCCCAGACTTCCTCCTGGTAAGGCCACTGTTCCCTCAGCCCACCTGCACCAGCGACAAGGAGCACTGCAATGCCTACAAGAGACGGGACGCTGGCCAGAGACAGGCAAAGGATCGTCTGGGATCAGTGGGGCTGGAGGCATCTTCTGCCGAAGGGAAAGATAATGGCAAAGCCGGTCTAGTGGCACCAGAACGTGCCTTGCAGCTGCGAAGTGTGTGTTGTGAATACCAGCAGGTTAGCTTGGGTAAATGCCGGGAATCTTGGGCAAAACAGAAAGAAAAAAAAAGGGAAGGAAAAGAAGGTGCAGCTTTAGCTCGGGGAAAAAAACAAAAACAGGGCTTAGTTTCGAGCGATTTCAAAAGCACTTTAATCCTTCCAATTTTGTAATTGGGCGGTGATGCAAGAGTTTGTGGCCTAGAACAAAGGAAGTTTGAGGTGAGAGGAGGGGCAGCCTGAGGATGAAGGGATCAGACTGAGATGCACAGGATGCTTGATTGTTTTTGGTGTCTGGTAGGAGAGGTTTGAAACTTTAATCCCCAAGTGAAAGTAAAAGACTCATGAAAGGTCAAATAGAGCTTGTTAGGTAAACAGCCGTTTCAGGAGGTTATCAGGAGGAAATAAAAACCTTCCTCCTCTGATAAGGGGGTAAAAAAATAAAATTGTTCAACAGACTAAGGCCAAGATCTCAGAGGAGTTACAAGGGCAGACCGACGTATCAGGCTGATTAAAAAAAGAGAGTCTCCACAAGAAAAAAACCCAAAAGCAAACAAAAAAAAAACCCCAAACCAACAAACCCCCACCTGCACGTGAAAACACCTCCCAGACAAACAAAAACAGCAGAACAGCAGCACCGCAAGGACTGCGTTAAGATAAAGAGCCCCTGCGTGCAGCGGGAGGTAAATAACGCTTCGGCACCGCGCGCACTGCTGGCAGGACGAGGCAGCGTCAGCACAGCCCAAGTCACTGCCTGGGCGAGGGAAAGCACAGCTCGAGGCTCGGTGATGGCACAAGGGGAAGGCTGGCTCCTCTCCATCCCGCACCCACTCCACAAGAACTCTGCTGGGTGACCGAGATCGGGAGCGATGTCACAGAGCAACCAGTGACACCTACTTGCAAGAAAGGGAAGAGGCAGTCGACTCCCAGCTCATGAGGCCAAACCTTTCCTTCCAGCCTGGTGCTCCTGGAGCTGGGGGGAAGCAGAAGGTGCGATGGAGCCAGGCAGGAGCTTGCCAAGGGAGGCTGGGCAGCCCAGCCAGGCAGCTTTGGTGGACTCGAAGGAAAGGCAGCAAATCCCTTTTATCTACATTAAAGCCAAGCATCTGGCACAGTCATTTTTCTCCAGTGTGGCTCCGGAGCTAAGCCCAAGCGCTCTCAGGGAGTGGGAGCAGGCAGAGGGGTGGCACGAAGCAGCCATCTCCAGCAGAAGGTTTTGGGGCAGTTCCATC
>NW_010263816.1:7709-11398 GCF_000690775.1 Eurypyga helias
TTACAGACCTGTGCACACAGCAGGAGCGCATTAATGAGGTTACAAACAGGAGTGCTGCCAGCCAGGCAAGGGATCAAAACTACGCGGGGAAAAACACCCTCGCTGGTTGTAGCAAAAGGAGTTGACCAGTCCCATCCACTGTGAGCTCACGGCTCCCCAGCCAGCAGGGAAGAGTGCCACCTAAAGTCCGAGGCTATGGAAAAGCAAGCGAGATTTCTGGACTGCATCACGTTTACTGTTTCCACCCCCCAAAAGGGATGTTTGGCTATTACCGCATGAATTCTGGGCCAGATCCTGCCTGGAGCCCCGGGCACAAGCCCCAGTCCCCTGGGATAAGGGCAGGAGGGCACAACCAAGCGCCCATCTCTCGTTAAATCTCACAGTGTTCAGCACAAGCTGCTCGCAGGGAAGGTCACTTGGAGCTCCCCTCTGGCACCAACAGACGGTGAAATGGTCCGTCACCCTCACACAGCCAAGAGCCATTCCTTCCCTCAGTCACCTGAAGCGTTTGTCTGTCTGTCACCACTGCAGACAGCTTTGTTCTGACAACTGTCTACGGGTCATAAATCATCTGTATGATGGCTCTCCGCCTCCCTGCTCTGCTCCAGCTATCAGTTCCCTCTGATGTTCACTTAGGACTTCAAAATGAGCCACAAATAACACACAGAAATCTTCATAACGCTTTTTGTCCCATTTTTAAACAAACAGCACCTCTCCAAGAGCAAACCCCAGCGCAACCTTCTTCCAAGCGTGCCAGAGAGGACTGTGGTTACACACACCCCTGCTGCAGGGCCTCTCCATCAGGTGGGCTGCACCGATGTGCACCCAGCAGCCTCCACTCCAGCACACACCTCTGCGGGGAGGTGGGCTGGAGCCCCCACACCAGCCCCTAACACTTAACCCACGCCACGTGCCAGGCCTGCCGCTCCTCCCCACTTCCCGGCGCAGGTCCCACCTCACCCCACCCTGCAGCAGGCTGTGCCTTCTCTCACCTCAAACTCCCCTTGGTCCAGACCACAAGCCCCGAGAAACCACTGCCCAGCACACTGGTCTGACATGATGCTGGTGGAGGTGTCGCTCCCGCTGCTGTCATAGTTGTAGTATTTTCCTGGGGGGAAAAAAAAAAGGCAGGAAGCAGTTTTAAATCCATAGTTTAGGATGCTGGATCATGTGCTCTCCCCACACTCCAGCCCACAAAGCAGGAGCATGGCAGCTTTTTCCACAAGGCTCTCCTCTCTTTCCTTTCCTAAATCACCATTCCTTTTGTTCCCTCCCTGGTACCTGCTCCCTCCCTCTGCTTGGAGGGATGGCATCTCCCCTCCATCCCCCATTCCCTGCAAGGCTCCGTGTCCCAAGGAACACATGGCCAAGTATGGCCCCCCCCCAGCGAGCCCCCCCCGTTCCAGAGCATCCTCTCGAACGCCTCCTTGCCCTTGCTCAGGATGTCTGTGTATTTCTGTTGGGTCTCGGTGTCCCCGAGCACCTTTGCCATCTTGCACATCATGCAGACGGCCGCCAGCCACAGCACGCCACAGTACGCACTGCCGGAGCAAGAGAGCAGCATCGTCAACGTGGGACACCCCGCGGAGTGCACGGAGTTCCCACAGGAGATGGGAACCACAGTCCCTGCTCCGAGATACCTCCCAACCTCCTTCCCCACCTGCCTCTCTTGCTCACCTGGCTCCATTTACCACCCACGCGTCGTACGTCTGGTCAGCGAAGCCCCCGTTTTCGATGAGCCCATCGTTATCTGTATCAAACTTCAGCTCCGACTCCATCACAGCCTGCGGGAGAGGCAGGAGATGGTCACGCAGCCCCTGCACACCCCTTACGCTCTGCTCGGGAGCATCCATCCCCCCCGGAATGTCACACAGCTCCCAAGGGAAGTAAGAAGGAGGAAGAATGCCCCATGGTTTGGCCTCCCCCTGTACCTGGCAGACCGGCCACATGTCCCGCAAGTACACGGCGTCGTGTGTCAGGTAGTAGTCACGGTACACCTGCAGCACGAACTTCAGGTTGAGGTCCTTCCAGTCGGCCGTGTCGTGCATCAGGTAGGCATTGACACGATGCCACGGCTCGTCGCCTAGGCAAGGACAGAGCAGATGAAGCAGGGGCACCAAGCAGAGAATGCCCCCTCTCCTGCCCAGAAGCAAGGTCCCAAGGGCACAACAGTGTGTGGCATCCTCTCTATGGAGAGCAGCCCGCCTGATACTGCTCAGCTTCCCTCCACCTCCCTTGTTCAACCTCCATGCAGCGTGGTCTTCATCACCACCCCGCACCACACAGGGTTTCATTCCCAGAAAACAAACAATGTATTCCATGCACCAATAGCTCTTTCCCACAGCTTGGGAGTTAACCGCCCCGAGAAAGTTTCGGGAGCAGCCCTGCACCCCCTCAGCCCCCCCAGCAGGCCCTGCCAGACCCCTCACCTGGGTCCCCGATGTCGTGCGGCACCACGTTCTTCAGCTTCACCTGGGCTGTCTGACCACACATCAAGTACTGCCGGGGCTCGACATCCTCGTTCACCACCGTGACGGCTGGAAAGGACACGGAGCAGCAGACATCAGAGAGGCAGCAGGCACTGCTGACTAAACCCAGCACAACCAGCAAGCTCCAAGCACGGGCAGGGCCACTGGCACGCCAGGCTGCCCAGTGGGGCTCTGGCTGCAAGCCCACAGCCCCCTGCTAAGGGCTGAGGGGAGACCAGGCTGCTCCCAGTCTTCCCTCAGCAGGGGACACACAACTGTTACCACCCCCTTAAGCAAGGTGGTGGCAGCAAGCAGGGCTGGGAAGGAACCCCCGTGGGCTCGGCACTCCTTCAAGCCCAGCCAAGGGCTGTGCAAGCCCACCCAAAGCATCAGGGACTGCAAAGAGCTCCATGTTTCTCCTCTGCAAGGGGCATGGAGAGAGCCGGTAGGACCAGGGACTCCCCTTGGGCAGGAGCCAGCTGTGCATCCCTTGTGCAATGTGAAATCCCCCCCGTGCTGGGTAGAGAGATGCCGAGAGGCAGTAGCGTTGGGGGTTTGCAAGCCCTGAGCCCAACAGAGAAGCTGGAGGGGGATGCTGGGTCTACAGCACGGATTCCTACGGTAGATGGTGTCCCAAACCCTCTTCTCTTCTCCAGGTGAAGACAACAGCAGGCATCCAGCCAAGGCTCGTGGGTCACTCACCAATGTCATACTGCAGGCTGATCTGCAGCTTGGGCCACAGCATGACCAGAGCAAAGGAGGCGTAGAAGTGGACATCGTAGGTGTTGTACATCCGGTATTCCTGGCCTGCAAGGACGAGGAAGGTGGTGAAGCACAGGAGACACGACCCAAGGAGGGGAAAGGAGGGGCAGGTCCTCCCTCCCACATAGCCCAGGGGGTTGTGTGGGCTCTTTCCTGGCCCGGGCAGAGGCTCCCATATGAAGTGGGTTTTATTCTCTACATGTAGCACCCACGGGTCTGGAGAAGACCTCACGCCGCATCTTACAGGGCTTGGTCCCCAAAGGGTTTTTTTCTGGGAACAACACTGCTCCCTAACTATCAGGGTCTGAAAAGCATCCCCATGGCAGGTTCAAAACAGCTGGTGACAGCAACAGGGAGGTGTTGAGTTGGGACCATCCATCACGTCCCTGCAAGTTACCTTCCAAATAAGCAAACCTTCCGTACTCCCGCAGGACAGGGAGGAGGTGGGAGAGGCTGGGC
>NW_010263816.1:11421-11814 GCF_000690775.1 Eurypyga helias
TCCGGGGGCAGTTCCACCCAGATGGTCCCCCCATCCGTCAGGAAGTATAGCTCATTGAAGAGGGCCGACTTGTACCAGGAAGGCAGTTGGCTGCGGGCAAGAGGGAAACTCAACCAGAGTGGCCGCAGCAGGGATGCTCCTGCTGCGACCAGCCCCGGGAGGCCACTGGGACAGCGCTCCTGTCTATCTTACCTGTTCTCCAGGACAGGCTTCTGCCACGCTTCGATCTTCCTCTCCCAATCCTCATAGTGTGTCAGGGCGTGATGTGACAGGGCAGGAGCGGCATCACCTCCACTGCCAAAAAAACGGGTGTACCGCCTGCCGAGCAGGGGTTTAGTGAGTACAACACAGGCTTAGTCTGGGAAGCCCACCTAGCCACGGGAAAGAGGCTGG
>NW_010263816.1:12341-13157 GCF_000690775.1 Eurypyga helias
AGCAGCCTTGCCTATTGAAAGGTGTCCCTGCCCATGGCAGGGGGGTTGAACTGGATGGTCTGTAAGGTCCCTTTGATGATATGATCTGATTCTGATATGATGTGATATTACATCATATGACTCGATATATGATTTGAGATTACATGACTGTGATGTAATATGACTTGATATACGATTTATGACATAATCGTGATATGATTATAACATGATTCAATATATTGTACTAAATGATGTATAATTTGAGATACACAATATGATTTGAGGTATGATACGACTTGCTGTGATTTGACATGGTATATGATTTGAGATATGAAATGTCATTTGATATGATATGGAGTGCAGGGCTGCTGCGAAGCAGGGACTGAGGAGAGGGTTCCCTTGGTGAGCTGGCAGGGCTTTGGCCACAGAAAGTGGGTGGGACAAGGCTCCCTGGGTGGCAGTCAAGCCCGGAGGCAGGGTGAAAGGAGCTTCGGGGACATGTGCCAAGCCCCACTGGAGACAACCCACCCACCTGAGGTGCAGCTTCTCCTTGGAGCCAAAGTGAACACGGGGCATGTCCCAAGCCAGGGCCAGCTCCAGCGTCCTGTGACCCTGGGCAGGGACCCTGCAGCTGGCACACACTGCTGCTGCCGTCACCTCCCCCTTCTTCGTCGGGTTGCTTCTACCTGCCAGGACAAAAAAAAATAATCACCAGTGACCAAGGAAGCCCCACGGGGTGGTGACTGATGCTCCCATGCACCCCAAGGGAGATGAGACTATTCGGGCATTCCCCAACCTCCTTGCAACCTGGAGGGTACATCCTCAGGGTTTTAAGGG
>NW_010263816.1:13230-19213 GCF_000690775.1 Eurypyga helias
AAAAGTAAGTCATCAAAGCAGAGGAAATCAAGCAGGAAGAGCCACCACGCACGAGTGGAAAGGACAGAGCACCCCATGACTTCCTAACTGCACTGCAGTCAGAGACACTGTGACTTTCTAGTGACAGTCATCGTTTCCAGCTTTTTGCAGAGTGCTTGAACCGTGCCCGTATTTCAGAAAAGCCCTGAGGTGGCTGGATAATTACGTGCTCGTTCTGACATGTGTACCAGGTAAACTCATTAAAGCAACTTTAGCAGAAGCATAGATCTTGACTATGATAATGCCTGGCAGGCACGAAGGAAAACCACATCCCAGTAGCCTGGAGAGCTCTGAGTGCATGCAGGCAGGAAACCTAGTTTTTCCAGAAATATTTATGTAATTCCTTTATTTACATAACTTAAGCTTCAAGAAATCTTGCAAAAACCCAGAGCCAGCATCACTCGTTTGTCATTATCATCCTTGCCCAAAAGCCGGCAGAGACATTAGGCAAATGGTCCCCTTTTATCGCTTTGAGGGGTTAAGCAGCAAGGGTTGGGAGATGCCACACTGCTTCAAGGCTTCTGCCAAGGGAGCGAGCAGACAGCTGAGGATGTTGGTATCAGGGGAATACCAGAGACCTTCAGGGAACCCATGTAGTAACGAGAAGACAGCAAGTGATGGCAGCGCCAAACCCAAGCACTGCTAAAGGACAAATCTGAGGGGGCACAGCTGGCAAGTCTGGCAATGGGAACGCAGGGAAGGAGGCTGGGCATCACCTTCAGCAGAAATCTCAACTCGGCGTACAACCCTACAGACTAACAAGACACTGGCATGTGCAATTAATATAGCTGAGAACAGTCCCAAAGTGGTGCAAACAGTTTTTGGAGAACCGCCACTAGGACCACGTGATGCGTAATGGGAAATCTGGATACAGCTTAAAGCGGGGAACGAGCCACAGCATCACCAAGAGCTTCTTGTGATGGCACCGAGGTGGTTGGAGGAAGGAAAACCCACCCTTGCTTGGGTGCCCTGTGCCTTGTTGTCAGCGTGGCCACATGTTAGCCCTGCTCCTCCTCCACCCATCCCACGGGGGACAGAGGGACTCACCAGCGGGGGAATCCAGCTTGCCATCATGCAGGAGGTCCTGCCACACCTCTCTGCCTGATCCCGTGGGATTGAATGCTGTGAGGTGGGTCACTCCCGTGCCAGCCTGGGGAAGGGATGAGCATCATCAGGGGCTGGTACTTTTGAGGGGTAGATGCAGGCCCCCCTCCCCAGTAACTCTGGGACCCCACACTCACTCCCTGCAAGCTGCCCAGCAATGTTAACTACAAATTTACTCACTTGCTGTCCTGCAAGTTTCACCCATAGCTTCTCCCCGGCATCCACCCCCAAAGAGGATGCCTTCAGGGAAGTCATGTCCCCGCTCCAGCGGTCAGGACCGGTGCCGACCCTAACCCACTGCACACCCACCCTTTACCAGCTGCCTGGAAAGCAGCCTTTGCCACATTCAGTGGGGCTGAACAACCCCCCCCAGCAGGAGCCACACCACTGGCGTCAGCCCTTTACCTTCTCCCGGGCAGAGATGGCGAGGGTGAAGGGGTTCACCCGCGTGCAGTGGTGCAGCAGGACTCCAGAGACCTGCTCGCCCTCCTTCCTGAAGGTGAAGGGCTCATTCCAATGTCCTCCGCTCCTGTCCTCCTTCCTTCCTGTGCCATTCTGCAGGCTGAACATGATGGAGACTTCCACGTCCTCGTCCCTCCCGTTCTCCACCTCCCAGATGAACACTCCCACCGGCAGGCTGGAGTCCTGCCAGAGACAGACAATGCCATGGATAGGGCTGGTGCTCCACAGTTAGCTGTCGGAGCATCACTTCTCCCGCTGCTGGGGAGACCACGTAGGATGCAGCAGGCACAACTCGGTCTCAGGGTCTTGTTGCCAAGCTGGGGAGCAAATTTGGGCGGCAGGCAAATACAAAATTCAGATCACAAGCCTTGGGCTAGCAAACCCCACGCCTGGCAACACAGAGATGGGAAGCAGCGTTGAAGGCTCAGATGGGTGTCTCATCACCCATCTGCTCAACAGGTTGATACAGGCTCACGTGCTTCGCTGGGGTAAGAGGAAGGTCAGGCATCTTGGCAGTGCAGCCTGCCACCCTCGCCCAGGGCTGGGAGCGAGCGGGAGCAGCGAGCAGGAGCAGCGAGACATCCCTTGCTGCTATCCTGAGCTTCCGCATTGCTGTGGGGGTTCCTCCTGCCTGGGAGCATTGCTGAGCGGAGACACGGAGGGAATGTTGGGAAAGCCCAGCTAATTAGCAGTTCTTCTCTCAGGGATGGCAGGCAAATGCCAGATAAAACAGTCTTGGGAACACCCAGCTGACAAAACAGCCCACAAGTACAGGCTGAGGGTTTCCCAAAATGCTACCACCAGATCCTCTGGGTGGCAAGGCCACGGCACGGGACCTGCCATTCCGGGTGGACGGGAGCTGGGATGGTGACAGGGCAAAACCAAAGGCAGGAAAAAAGCAATACAAAGGGTCAAAACACAGGTCAGAGGGTAAAGGAGCAGCTGCCAGAGCTAAGCAAAAGGAAAAAGGGATAACCCTTCCAGCACCAACTGCCTCAGGAGGGACAAAGCCTTCCAGGGTCCCGCTGACACACACCTGGCAGCTGGCAATAGGGACAGGGTCTTGGGAGAGAAGAGACCAGGCTGGAAAAAACACTAACAAGGTGGGAAGCCTGGCTGTTTTCAGACAACACTGAGCTGGGCAGGAGGGACAAAAAACTCCCCTACTGCAGCATCCCCAAACATATGCGCAATGCTCAGGGGTCAAAAACTCATCAGCTCCAAGCCTCTGCTACCAAAACGGGACACAGCAAGCATCACACAGCACAGCCCTTTCTCTGCTGTGCCAATTCTTTCCCCTTCCCGTGCAGGCAGCTCTGCCACAACCCTGCCAACCCGCTCCACGCGAGCCGTGCCCGCTACAAGCGCAGTGCGGCCCAGTGCTCCCATGGGACAGGCTGGATCCCAGGGGACAGGCTGGAACCAGCGCGGAGCCGTTGCCTCCTTACCGTATAGTCGTGGGGGATGACAGGAGAGACCTGGCGGCAAGTGAGCACCACGTTTTGCCCCGGAAGCTCGTAGACCATCCAGGCACGGGGGTAAAGGGCATGGTAGAAGGCGTAGTGGCCACAGTAGCCCCAGTTCCAGCTCTGCAGAGTGCTGGGTCTCTCCACGGACAAGACCTGCTGGTAAACTGTCTGCCCCTTGCAACGCAGGCACACTGTGAACTGGGGAGGATGCAAGGCCACTTGCACACCCTGCCGCACCTACCTGGTCAGCGATGACCGTTTCATAGTGATAAATGCCAGGGTTCAGCTGCCAGCGGCAGAACTCGCCCCGCCAGCCACGGGTGATGGTGCCTCCCCCGATCCCGCCCAGCGGGCACCCTAGCAAAGACACCAGAAATTAGCATCCCCCATTCCTCCCCATGGCGGGATCTGGCTCAAGAACCACCCCCACGCAGCTCTGGGGGTCCCTCACCACTGCCTGCACCCCAGAAGCTCCATGACCCACTCTCCACCCTCTAGCACCTTGACCGCCCCAAGTAAATCCCTGCTCACTCATCACGTTGGGCACTGCCCCACCCCAGTGCCCAAAACGGAGGCTGACCATAGATCTGCTGCAGAGGAACGGCACACAAGAGATCAATAAAGGCAGATTTCTTCTCTATGCGGGTCTTCTTGTACCACCACCTGAAGTATCTGCAAGGGAAGGACAGGTATGAAAGAAGACAGAAGCAAGCACCACTGTCCCTTCGGTATCACTGGGCAGGATGTGACCAGCACACATTGCAGCTGCCCCTCTTTGTAGACAGGTACAACAGGAACCCTTGTCCCAGGGAGAACATATGTAGCTGCAGCGTCTATTGCCTAGCACACGAGCAGGCAGAGCTCGGGCAGCTCAGGGCACAGTATGAAAACAGAGCGCTCCAATACCCAGGAGAGGGGGCAGGAGGCTTTCCCATATGTTCATGGAGAAGTGGGAATCCGCAAGGGCCACCACCACCTCCATGCCTGGTAGGGGTCCTGCTAAGGCCTGCAAGCGGAGACACAAGCCCTGAGAAGCCATACGCTGTTCCAGGGACACGACCCTTGCTCTCCCACCTCCACGTCCCCGATGTCACGCACACCCCGGTGCCCCATCCCTGGGAGCAGACGGCGCGGGGCAGCCTTGCGCTGAAGGAGGTGATGCTTGCTGCCTGCAGCTGGCAGGATCCCGGAGACTCACCTCTGCTCGCACGCCGGCTGCGTGGCCAGGCACTGCCCATCAGATAATTTCTCACCCAAAGGTCTGCGAGTCAAGACACCCAAGCAGGGGCACACCTGCACTGGGGTGTGCCGGCACCACTCCAGGCAAGAGCAGCAGGGCTGGGCTCCCAGTCGGCACTCATAAAGGGCTGGCTTTTGCTAATTAACCGCCCCAAGTTAAATCTTCCACATGGAGGGAATTAGCACACAGAAACCGCCGACTAGACCAGAAGCAGCTGCTGTACTTCCCCCAGCAAACAGACAAGTGAGACCTGACCAGCGGCTCCATGGCTCTGGGTGCCAGGTGGGTGGTGGGCAACATCCCCAAGACACCTGCAGGGACCGATGTCATACTGCCAAGAGGAGAAAGCCACCCCAGGCAGAAGCAAATAGCCTCTCCGACGCTGATGGCGCGCGGGATGCAGAGCCCAGGCGACGGGCAGTGCGCGAGCCCCAGGACACGCGTCCCCGGGAGCAAGGGGGAGAGGCTCTCCCTTGCTCCTACACGCTCCGCCACAACAAAAACAACCCACGCTTGCCTTTTTGGCAACGTGGTCAGTGAACATTCACCTTTATTCACCAACACCTAAGGCCCCCACATCCCTCTCAGGGTGACATTACCCGGGTTGCAGTCTCACAGGACCCAGTGGCAGCCTGCTTTCCATTCCTATGTACTCACCTTCTGACTGTTTAAGGACATGTTGCATGCAGAAATCCAGGGCACCGTGAGAACCAGCCTGTCCTGCACCACCGCCCTGAATCAGGGCCTGCCGCTATCTTCAAGCTACATCTGCTGCAACTGCTCTTCTCGCAGCTGAGACAGCCCTGGCCTTACACCACCGAGGCAAGGTTTTGGCAGCGTGCCCTCTCTCTCAAGGAAATTTTTATTTTTTTTTTAACCCAGCGTGAGGAAAGCAACCCAACTTCTTCCCCAGCAAGTTTCTGACGAAGGGAAATAAGATGCCCAGGCAGAGAGGCATGGCCCAGCACGGCATCCTGGCTCCTTGGAAAGAAGGTGACAGAAGGAGTTCAAAAAGCAGTTTTTCCAGTAGTAAGCAACAGGAGAGGTTTGGGATTACAGCCAGCCACTACCTGAGCTGTTCTGCCATCTCAATAGCAAATTCTCCCCCCTGTCAGCTTCTCCCAAAATTATAGAATCATAGAATGGTTTGGGCTGGAAGGGAACTTAAAGATCATCTAGTTCCAACCCCCCTGCCATGGGCAGGGACACCTTGCACTAGACCAGGTTGCTCAAAGCCTCATCCAGCCTGGGCTTGAACACTTCCAGGGATGGGGCATCCACAACATCTCTGGGAAACCTGTTCCAGTGCCTAATTTTATGCCTAAAATTGCATAAGCCAAGAGGAGAAGGTGGTCTATGCCCAATTGCTGGCTGTTAACAGCTCTGCCAGGGCTGCAGAATAACCAGAAGGAGATTTTCGTCTGCAGCACCAAAAGCCCTGCCAAGGCCGAAGAGCACTTCTTTCTCTTCAGTCATCAGAATCAATGCCTGTCTGGACACCATCCAGCTGTTCCAGACCTGCGTGTGACCCCTTCCCAGGGCACACCAGCCACCTCTGGGAAGCCTGCCTGCACCTCTCTCCTCCTGCTCCACCAGCCCCCGTGAGCCCGGATTAACAATAATCCCACCTCACGGCTGTCAACACCCCCGCCTGTGCCACCCGCAGCAG
>NW_010263816.1:19374-20305 GCF_000690775.1 Eurypyga helias
CAGGTGACTTCGCACTCGATGCGCCAAGCCCCGCCAGCTTTTGAGAGCGCCCCAGGCACGGGCGCCCCGTGAGAGGGATGCTGCTCATCAGGGCTCCTCTGGGAGAGGGCATGCCAGCCTGCAAGGTTCCAGAGCTTCAGATCCACGAGCCACGCTGCAGGGCTGAGCTCCAGACTCCTCTTGCGCTGGCTGCCTACGCTGGGCAGACGCATGGGGCCCCACCAACGCCAGGCGCACGCAGGCTCCCACACACCCTCACATCCCTGCATTAGCTGCCCTCTGCCAGCCAGCACCGCTGCCCTCGGGCTCTAATTCAGTCCCATACAGGTATTTCTCGCCCGTCCTCTCCTCCGCTCTCTAGGCTGCAGTCTCCTTGCAGTGAAGCTTTACCCTCCACAAATATTTTGATATGACAACCAAATTACCTCCTCAATTTGTACAGGGGAAAGACGCAGTGGTTTGACTGTTAGCTCCTTGCAGAAAAGCCCTGAAAACCTTTTTCTGGGACCGATACAAGCCGGTTCCATCCTGAGACCCCCACCAAGAACAGGCCAGGAGCGGCCTCCCCAAGCCAGCACAGGCCATCACTTCTCCCCGCTTGCCCCACCAGATCTTCACGCTTTCCCGCATGCTCAGCTCATCCCCAACCTGCTGCAGCAGCTTTTCCAGACGCCTTTATCACGCTCTCCCTTCCCCGATGCCCAGGCTTGCACCGGGGATGTCTCAGGTCAGACTGGCGTGTCGTACGCCCCGAAGCTGTCAGCTATCTGCCCCCCCCATCCGGCTTTGTAGGAACCAGCTTTGCAAGGAGCAACGACCAAGGGCATCGAGCAGGGGGAAAAAAAAAAGAAAGCTCAGAAAATGGAGGCAGGAGATATAAAGCAAGCACAAGGAAATAAGATCACGCTGTCATCGGTTCCAACGTCCAGCC
>NW_010263817.1:0-24764 GCF_000690775.1 Eurypyga helias
CCCTAACCATTCTATGATTCATAAAAGCCCTGATTCCTAATGAAGCCTTACTCTGGCCTCCTCTAGAGTAGGAACAGACATGGGAGTATAAACTGAGGGTGAAGGAAACCATCTGGTGGGAAAAGAGGCATATTACCTTGAAAGGCAGCGTTAACGCTGCCTATTGAAGGCAAACAAGGCTGCCAAGTTGCGAAGATCATATTCACATGACTTAAGCAGTAGTTGTTGTCCCACTCAGCCACACATGAAAGGCTGAAAGCCTTTATGTTTTTTCTAGCTATGGCTTATGGCCTACAAATGTGTCATCTTGCCCTACGAATTGCTTGGATCCTTAAGTTGTCATTGTTACAATGGCACTGCTACTACGCCAAGGAATCATACATGCAGCTCCTGCTGTTTGTATCCAGGAATATCGCATCCAGCTCCTCATCCATCAGTTTAATAATCTACCATTTGTTGTCTTAAGATGTCAGTGTAATTTTAAGATTAGAGAGATCACTTTCCAGTACGTCGGTAGCTGACTGCACCATTCAACACCCACCAGTGCTAATGTGAATTACATGGCTGAATGTCCCACCTACCATTCTATAAACTTACCCCAGATTTTGGAACGCTTCATTGCTACTGCCTAGATAATGAAATGATGGTGAATTGTTTCCTTTTTACAGATAGATTTCCCAACAAAAGTGGTGGTTTTTTCCTCTTTTAGAGTGGTCTTTAAAAACACCCTGTGATGCAAAACACAGTACATACTACACGTGATCTCAGTAGATCAGTAGATGGTTCTTGTTTAGAAACTTCCTTGAAGATTCTCAGTAGCCTCTTGCAATATTAAGTATGCCACTAGGAATATTAAATTACTGTCCCACCTGTTTCCTATACTGTGTTATGTACTGAAAAAACTCTGCCAGAATTGTGAACAGTTACTGTGTTATCAATGAAAGGCCTTGACATTACATTACATTTCATACACAGATATTGTTTTGATATGTTTACAGATTACTTTTTCCACACCATTATTAGATATATGTAAACTGTAAGGGTAATATAGCTGCATACACCTGTTTGTCACAAATAGTGAAAATATACACAGGTAATAAAAGTTACAGTATTTCCCTATAGCCTGTTCTTTGTTCTGGCAGAATGCTAAACCTTCTCAGTATGGAAGGGTAGCTTGTTACAGTCACCACAGCCAAATTGTTTTCATCAACATTAACTCAGGGGTAAATAGTTTATCATCTGGGCTAATCACCAAGTTCTGCCAAGTATTATCTGGCTGTTTCCCAAATTGTTTAGTTAGACCTTTGAATATCCCTAAGTTCTAATCCACAAAGAAGTGAACATGATAACATCTAATCATGATAACAAACAGTGTTTTCAGTCAAGTCTTCACATACTCTTATCCATTCTGCCAGGAACAGAGAACAGGGCTGACCTCTACTGCTGTGATAAACCTATTTTCTGGAAAAGCCAAAAAACCTTTTCTTATTATCTCTGTGATGCTGCTAATTTCAGGAAGCTTGCAAGGTAAGGGTTCATCTTCATCAGAGGCTTTTCCCAATATAGTTTAGACAAGCCAAGTTTTGTTATCAATCACATTTTGCAATCATTCAGCTGAGAACAGTTTGCATCTTTCTAAACCCAAACAGAATCTGACTCACTTTTCAATGCTATTAGCAAGGCAAACTGACATATGAAGGGAAAAAAAAACCAACCACCCATGCTTTCGGCTATCAAAGCAAGAATGTCAAAAGAACCAGAATAAGTACTGCCGTTGCCATAGTAACACATGAATTGTAAAGAAATGGCTAGCCCTCTAAAATCTTAAATGCATCCATATGCAACGGATTACATGTACATATGTGATTTAAAGGATTCTTGGTCTTTTCCTTAGTAAAATTATATGTCTCCAATTGAAGGTCTTTTAGTATGACTTAGTTTCTCTAATGGAAACCAAACATGCTAGAAAATGGCACATAAATTGCTTTCACCACATTGTACCACTAAGAAGAGTATAACTAGACACTAATTTAGGTCATGTAAGGTAAGAGGGAGCCAGAAGTGACGTCTGGTCAGCTTTCTTGCAAATATTTTGACTAGAGCAAAGAGAGAATGGGAAAATCTGTGTAGTGAACAAGCAAGATATTTTAGTGGATAAAGCTTGCCAGGCTCAAGAGCTTAGAGAATCAACAGCACCTCCAGAGAAAGCAGGTTTCATCAGAAACCAAGGACAGGAGATAGAGCAAGAAAAAAATTCCCACACAACATTCTCTGAGCAAAGACACTGGCTGGTCCCTCCATGAGTCATCTTTTAGCCAACCCAGCAAAGGGGCTTGTCTACTTGGGACCTTCTGCAAAGGCAGAACGGCAGTGGCCCATATACAAATATGACATTTGTTATGAAGATATTTAATTTTTAAATAAGTGGAAAGAAAGGTTACTGAGAGAATCAGGGTTTGGTGTTGGTTTTTTTTTTTTTTTTTTTTGGGTTTGGTTTTTTTTTTTTGGCTGATTTATTTGCAATTCAAACCCATATCTAATTCAAAACCAGGACAGTCCTATCCCACAGGAAGCTCTATTCTTGATCTAAAATAGCTATCTCCTATATTTACCCTTTTCTGGGTCAGGATTAGATTCTCTGAACTTTTCCACACTTAGCTAAAAATAAATGGGAGTAGATGCTCCTTTCATTTGCTCATAACTTTTCAAAATGCCTGTTGCTCTACAGTTCTCATTACACAGCTCAAGTCTTTTCCACTCAATTCAACACGGCTTGTCTGCAAGCCTGGATTCACTTGCTGGTAATTACACAAGTAGTCAGGTGTGCTCAGTTAGGGCAAATAAGAGGCAGCAAACTCATGGTAACCTGGAGGCATGCGGCATACGGAAAGGCGGGCTTGACACATGGAGCCACAGCAAGCACTCCAAGGTTGTGGAGATAGCCTAAGCACCCCTGTTTTGTGTTTCATGCTAGCAGTATGCTATGATTATATGCCATCTGCCCACATTACGAGCACTAAGATCCATTTGCTGTGCTCTGCGGCATATTGATCTCCCGTCCCCAACCAAACTGTAATTCCTTGCTACAAAACTTCTGCTCAGTATGTTGTTTCCCTCTCTCCCAGTGTTTCCACATAAGCTGATTCTTTTTCTTTATCCATCCTTCTTCAATTCACTCATTTGTTCCCATTTCCCTGCTTCTCCGCCCTCCCCTTGTACACAGCTGCTGTGAAGGGGACAAGCCCAAAGCACAGTAAGCACAACTCAGCTGGCGCCAACGCTGGGCCCAAAACACTATAGCTGTCTCACAGGCCCTCATGCTTCCATATACACATCTAGCACTTCCTAACAGTACAGTTTTCCAAAGTCCCCCATGCAGCCATAGGCAAGAGTCCACGTTGGAAACCTGCCTGTGGCACGCTTCCTTTGTTGTATTTACCTGAGAGAGTGGGTTATGGTGGTCATGGATAATCTATACTGTAGACGTAGATTTTGAAATAGCTTATTCATAGCTTATATAGGTATAAATTTGATGTATTTATGCTGAAAATGAACTTTATTAACTAATTCTTCATTTGCTGGAGAGCTCTGGAAAGTACACACCACAATATCATACAGAGTATCATGTATACCTTCCAAAGAGTCTTTTGTCATGGGTTTGCATCCTTCTTGTACTGTCCAAAGACTTTCTGTGTGGGTTTTGTTCTGTTTTCCTGTGGCACTCTTTTCAGAAGTTATTGTTGGCTCAAGACGCCATGTTCCTTCCAGACCTCACCAATCAGGCTCAATGGAGCATATGGTTCAACATTCTCGCTGTCTGTGCTTTTTATCTTGTGTTTTCTGGGTAGATTTTCCAGGGAAATGCATATGATATCATTCGTGTTATATTAATGATAATTAGTTAATTCTATAGCCATTTACTATACAAGCAATTACATGCCTTGTCCTAGGAAAAATAGCATGACTTGGACTATCCTGCCCCATGTGTAGTTTCTAGATTCTTTCACTTGCTGTTTGCAGCAGGTTCTGATATTATTTTTTTAAATTGCATGTCTCATGGCTTCTGGTTGTAGTAGTGTACTTGTGCTGGTCTATAAGCATCAAGCCATATGTATGTCTTAACGTGATGTGTTGATGCCTTGGGAGGGAGTGCTTCTCCACACTGGAAAGGCTGCTGATAATTTTTTCTTCATCACTTATTAATAGAATCAGAGCGCTTGTAATTGTCTGTTCTCTTTGGCCTTTTGCCCCTCTGTGTATGTTGGTGATGTGATATGATTGAGTTCCCATCCACAGGTAAACCGTACAAATTCACTGGAATTACATTCCTCTGGGTCCTACTATTTTGGCTGTTTAGCAGCTGAAAAGTTTTAATATTTTCTTTAGTGGCGAGCTGCAGGAGTGTCTGACATCTTGGCTCATTGCCCACAGCTTGAGTATGTCCATTATGGTGAGGATTTCCCGCTTTTCCTTCAAAGCTAGCTGCGAATGCTGTGTATGCCGGGGAGAGGGAGGCTGGGTGTTCTGATGTGTTGGTCTGGATTTTCTCTGCTGCCTGTTGGACTGCATTGCACCACGCAACAACCCTGGTCAGCTTTGATCACATTTGGAGAGTAAGTAGTGTATCTGGCGTTTGTGAGAAACTCCCTTCTCCGAGCTGGCTTACAAGTATTTTTGTGATTGATTCCTCTTCCCAGTGATCTGGGTACGATTATTCAAGTGCTTGCATATATGATGCTATGTTGGACACTTGGTTTCTCTTAAGAGTCCAGTACCCTTAGGCAGTAGGTAAGGCTTCTCTCCTGCTGTCTGGATGTTCTGGCAATATGATGGAGGTGACCACTTGTAAACCTACTTTGTATAGTTTGCTCTAGAATTCCGGCAAGTCGCTGTGCAGAAACTGGCCTATATTGGTATTTCCTACGCACGCTATGCTACACGCTGATTTTGTCACATTGCAAGTCTCATTTTCCTTCCTTGTTGCCATATTTTCATGCCACAAGGCTAATAGGACAAAACTTCATTTACCACTTGTTCAGCTCCCCCCTGCTCCTAAGCTATGGCATTGCCATATCAGTAGACTGTAGTGAGTTTGGGCAAATAGCTGTGACTTCTGAACTATGCTCTCTTAACAGTTTACCATCTATTTTCTTTATATTGTTTCTTCTGCTTGAAGGGTTCCAGTCATGTTTTTCTTGTGTAAACACTATCTTGCAAAATAGTACTTTTCTAGTCTGGACATGTCTGTTGCACTCTGGGGAAAATTTTATACCTTGTCACTGGTTTCTCCCAGGTATAGTGTCCTCATTTTTGCGTTCTCCTCTTCCTTTGCTCTTCTGGTTGTGCTTTGTTTTAAAACAACATTTGTTTTTGCTGCTTTGCACAGCACTCCTGTCAGTTACAAGTAAAACCTTCTGAAACACTGTTATCACCCCTCAGCATCCTGTGATTTTCTCTTTTGGTGAGCTTAGACACAGTTTCTGTTGCCACAGTTACATGATCTAAAAGCAAGGCACTTATCAATATCACACTCTGTTTTTTCTCTAAAAAACATACAGGTTCTAGTTTTATCTCTTTTGCTCACAACTGTTGGTTTTATTTCAGTGTGCTTTTTCCTTGTAATTTCATTCTTTATCTGTGCTATTTGATGAGCTCTAGCTGCATCTACTCTGTTCATGGTTAGCCTTTAGATGTGTTCTGTTCACTGACCCATCTCCACATCCAGCAATAGGTTTTCAATGGCTCTTTGAGTTTTTGCATCTTTTGTCTAAACCCAGCACAAGACAGGACTCAGACATCCAGCTTAGGCTGGCTGTTCTCTTGCTTTTCTGGATTTTTGAGCTACAGGGGCTAAAGAAATCATGTATGTCTTATACAAGACATCTCTTAGGAACATCATATAGTGCCTCAATGATTTCACATGGTTTATCTATGTATTCTCCAACATCTCCTGTCCATTACACATAACCATGTCACTGTTCATATTTTCGTTTTGCTTTTTTTCTAGGCCTGTGTCAGAAATTCAGAATTCTTCCATCTAGATCTAAAAAATATCTAATTTATAAACCACAGTCCTTCTTGAGATTTGGTTGTGGATCTGGGATGTTTCCATGATAACTTTTTTTCTTGTTTATTTCACAAATGTTCCTTTGCAATATTCTTCTATTAATTTCTGCACCATTCCTACATTCTGACTCCACCAACCTCCTGAGCTGGTTCACTTGTTCTGCCTTACTCAGTTCTGTAATACACAATGATAAAAAAGCTAAGGCAGTGGAATACTCAGTTTTTACTTCCTCTCTTATGCACACCACTACTTATTCCCAAACCCCTGTTTTAAGTAGTATTTTTAAATGCTTATTTAGTCCTTTGGAAAAATGTAAATAAGTCATCCTAGGATTAAAGTCTATATGGATGACAGTGAGGAGCATATCCTACCCACCAGCCTAGAAAATCCTTCCTTTGTTAAACCTTTGTCTGTGACAGCTTCAATTTGCAAGTATTCCATTCATGTCATAACAGATTTAGTAAGAGGAAGAGCCATCACACTACTACATAGCCTGTGACTGAACAGGTAAGTACACAGCCCTCAGTGGAGTGTCCCAAGTTCCATCAAGGATAAAAGTTAGTCCTGGGTGTTCCTGTATAAAAGGAGAGTGTCAGTCTAACAGTTATTTGAAACTGACTGACTCATTCCTAGTTACTAAAGGACCTCAGTGCTTGCCATCAGAAGACCATTCAATGTTGTTCATTCTGAGTTTTACAAGTGTTTGTTTTTCCTCTTTCAGGACTCTAATCTTCACTCCCTTGGAGCTGACTTACCTTTCTTTTCCATGTTGTTGTGTTTTCCCATGTTTGTGAAGGGGGATGATGCCTAGGTCAAGCCTGTGAATTCTCTTTCAGGAACAAGGGGGCACAGAGGTGTGGTTTCTCAATTTGTGGGTTGTTCAACAGGGCTTTTAGGATTAGAAAAAGATACATAGGAGCTATGAATTGTCCTTAATTATTCACTGATCAATTCTCTCACCTGGAAGAGTGTCCACACCTACAGGGAATAACCACAGCTGCTCCCTTCTCCCCTACCATGGAGCAATGACACTGCTGGGAGGGACTGCACTAAAAAAGTTTAGTCAAAAAGGAATAACTAATTTATATTTAAATATAAATATCTGAGAAACACTGTATTAGGCATTGTAATTTGTAGTATCACAAGTGCCTAAGATCCCCTGTGGAGAAAGGCTCACTTTCCTGTTTAGTCTCCTACCAAAGTGCCTGCTAATGGAAGACGTAAGGATAATAACTCTCTACATAATGCCCAACGGGAGTTTGAAGCTAGTTTTCCATACCCAAAGCCCAAGTGCCAGTTGCCTGTCATAACTCACCCAAACAGCTCCTCCTTTTGCAGGACCACAAAACATTGAGTGTTCCACAGTCCCCATACCTGTAAAGACCAAAACCTGAAATGCGTGAGCTGGTTTTATCCAGTTTGGTTTTGTGCAACTTAGCCACTCTGCGTGCGGTGGGAGGACCCAACGCAGGGCACTGCTCTCAGCCTTCCCCTACCAGCGCCTTCAGCCTGATGCCACAGCATCTGCTGCTTGCCCGAAGCGCTGTTACAGCAGTCCTCTAGCTGCTTTAAACTAAATAAGCTTGAAATGACAATACTTGAGGTGAGAAAAGATAGCCCAAGATGAGAACAGTTTTGCTCTCATGTAAGTTCTCACCAGGCCTGTGTGTAAGAGGAAAAGAATATACAGTCATGAAATACTCTTGGGCTTTCACTTTGGAAGCAACCCATTCAGTCCTGAGTCATCTGCACTTGTCTGATTTGATGCTTTTCTTCAAGCTCCTTGGCCCCAAAAAGGAGAGAGGTCATAATGGAAGGCAGTATTGTAGAGGGTTGGTGTTTTTTAAATAGCTTATTCTTTGCCTGGAGGTGGTGTGATTTTATGTAATGTATTCAGCATAGTTTTAAGATTTGGGGTTTCATTTTGGCCTAGGTTGTTTTTTGTTTTGTTTTTGGGTTTTTTTTCTTTTTCTTGCTAGCTGTACAAGTGTCTTGTGATTTTTGGCAGATGTTCTGGGGTTGTTCTTTAGCACAAACTCTGGACAATGAGCTCGTGAGTTCAGAAGCATTTTCTTGTCTGAGTTGGGATCTTTGGCTTGCACCTCACTCCAGCACTAGTTTTGGTGCCATACAGAACTTGCTGGCAGGTTCAAAATGATGACACAGACAACACTATGTGCTTAGAGGAGAGACATTCCAACTGTCCAAGCAGGAAAATTAGGCTGCTAAAACTGACAAAACCAGATCTAACCTGCAGCTGAATGCTCAGGGCCAGTTCCTCAGATAGATTAAATCATCGTTAGGTCATTCATCTTAATGGAAGGATGTGCTGATTTACCTCCGCTGAAGGTTTTAGCTGGCCTGTGTATGTGCCTGTTGAAATGAAGAGAACTTTCCAATAAGTGATGTGATTTTGAGTCATTTGTTTAGTACATTTCTTTTATTCCATTTTTACTGTCCTTTGCTTACCAGGGCACTGTCCCCCCCTCACTGACCCTCTCAAAGACTGTAACTTTCCCCTTTCCAGGTCTTGGATACTCAATCATTAAACAATTGTTAATACCAGGATGGTAAATAGATTATTTAGCATCAGAAAGTAACCCTTTCTTAATGCCTTCCTGTGAACAATGTGAGGTTTAAATGTCTTTGTCCCAGACACTGACCGGGCAATATACACAGAGCTTAGATCTTTAGCAGAAAACAAGGTTTCAGCTATAAAAGAGAACCAAACATATTCCTGCTACTCAGGATATTTGGTTTGGCTTCTCTTTGCAAACAAGTATGAAGATAAAAGAACTCCAGTAGGTAATTGTTACAAACTGTTGAGAAAATAATGAATGCTCTTCGTATATTGGATGCCTCCAGCTTCCCCCTCTGGCATCGTGAGAACATAAAGAAAGGTAATGAAGGGGAAAGCAACACATTTCCCTTGACAAAAACCACATCTTCTTCACAATGCCTGATTAACCTGTGGAAGTCACTGTCATAAGAAGCTACTGAGGCTTCAAGAAACAGGATGGTTTCGGTTATTATAGCCAGACACGTACTAGAAGGAAAATTCCCTGTACTTCAGAAAACAGCAATGGAGCATTAAGTAGGCTTTTCTGCCTGCTGCATTTGAAATTTATTTCTGTCTGAAGTATTTAATAGGGTCCTTCTCAAGAAATAGTTTTATGCTATGATTCAGCCTGCCATAGAAAGTCTTATATTTCTATATTTTGATATGGTTATGCAATATGCCTTTGCCAACTAAGTAGCAGAACGGTATTCAGTCTTTATATAAGACTTTTTACTCATATATCAAAATACTTTCCAAATAAAATTTATGGATATAGAAATAAGGCTTAAAGGAACAACTCAATTATTTTGGTGTTACAGATCACAAATAAAATTACAGGTTTCTTAAATTATTCTAATCACTTTTTCCATTCTTCATGCTTGAAGATTGGCTTGGAGAAATCATGTGTAATTAACTTTGCTTTGAAAAGTCACATTATTTTTAACAAAAGCAATTTAAAATAAATTAATATTTTTCAAGAAGAATTAATAATCTCACATGGTGCTAATGGTAATTAATACATTAATACATAGCTGGAATATCTTTTGGAAATTTGAATAGTTTCAATGTAAAGGTACAATGATGTGATGATAGGAAGTCTTTCTGATAAAATTTTATGGTAGACTTTTTACTAAGAGAGGACCTAGGGACATTAGAAAGTGAAACCAGGGGTTAGTAGACTTCTGGGAATCCACAGACTATTTCTAACTAAGACAGAAGCAGTAACTAAGAATAATAAGACTACTATCAGTAGGATTAATTTGCTATATGGTAAAATGCATCTCCACTGGAAGATGTGTAGGGATCCACAAATCAAAGAGGAGTGAAGGGTACTGCTCTGAACAGATCACCAGGGACAGAACTTGAGAGAGCCATGACTTGCTCTTTTGTTGCCTTTCACTTTCAACATCCAAGTCATGTATGCCAAAGGCAGTAGGAGTTCAGAAACGTAACTGAAGAAAATTATGTTAGAAGATCCATTGAAGGCTATGAGGTACAAAGAAAGAGGCAGCCAGCTGTAGATTACTGGAGGTGGAGAAGGTATGGTGGGGAGCAGTATCACATGGTTCTCGTGCTCTTTTGCTCCCTTCTCTAGGCATCCACTGAAGGCCACTGTCAGGGATGGGATACTGGAAAAGAGACATTTCTGGTCTGCCCGGATAGAGCTGCTCCTCTGTTACCTGCCATCACAGATGGGCATTGTTGGGGTAGATTTTTCCTGCACAAGGAAACCATATCACCACTTGCATGCTCTGTCTTCTAAGCTCAGTTTTGTTTTGTTTTGTTGTGTTGGTTTTTTACAACGTTGTGTCCTGCCCCGCTTCTTTCAAGGACTGGAGAAACAATGAACGTTGTCTGTCTGTGGACAGGTAATAACTTTTTGATTCTGTTAATTTCAGAGTACTAAAGGCCTGAAAAGTTGGACAAAAGCATAATCTCTGGTAAGGAGTTTTCAAATGACACTGCATACAGTGGCCACCAGATCAGGAAATCTGGCAGCACGCCCCTCAGACAAATTTGCTTGACATTATAGTACGTGCATGGCCTCTGAGAACAGATCTTGAGGTGGTGCCGGCCAGCTTTCTCCTCTGAGGTAACCCCTTTTGTCACTGAAGCTGTTCCTCTGCATTGGGCAATAAGTCAGAAAGTCACTGTCTCTGGACTATTTGCTGAGCTTTAGTCTAGACTTAGAATCAAAAGTCTCTAGTTTCTGTGCCGCTCTCATAAAAGTCATTTCCTAGAACAATAAATAACTAGTCCAGGGTCTCAGATACTTTAAAAGCTAGGCTTACAGTTACAGTTGGACAAATATTGCACATTTTTAATGTAAATAACCATATAAAGTTTTAAATGGTGCACGGGTCAATCTCACACTCCTTTTACATTTGTTTCTTTGGAAACATAAAAGTGATGGAGTTTTAGCAGCACTTACGTTTGTGGGAACAAATTTTTGAGGTCATATATACTAACATATTAGTGTTCATGAAAACTAGACTGCATGTGTAACTACTCAGATCAGAAGGGCCTTTGGTTCACATCCCCACTCCAGTTCAGTATTTGTTTGTGCAAACTCACCATACCCAGGGTTGCAAAGGTTTTTTATTACCCCAAGGTGTGCATAAGCACCTAATAACAACTTCAAAGCTTTGAGAAATTTCAAAATATACTACTTTGGTTTAGGTCCTTAAAGGACTTCTATACATGTAAAGATTGGCTTAGACACTCAAGTGTAAAATGTAGATTCTCAAAATCCTCAGTAGCTATTTATGTGTTAAAGTCTGTCAGTGCTTAGGCTTCTGAGTTGAAAGCTTCACAGGTGTCCAGAAATCCACCTGCTAGATTATAACCATTCTGTGAGAGAAAGAAGTGGCTCCCCTCTGGTTTTCAGAAGCATGGCCTCACACAGCAGTTTTCAAGAGACTTCAGTGTAATGAATCCAAAGCAGAAAATATTAGCCCATCAAAGGAAGGACTTAATGCTTGCTGCTGCCTGAATGCCTTTTATTGATGAGTTTCACTGTTTTCTTGATGTGAAGCTCCCAGTGTTGCGTAATGTGTGAAGAGTCTCCTTGGGTTATCCTTGAGGGTATTCTTGTATCAGACACCATGGTGTCCATCTTCTTTAATGGGCTTGAATCTGTGCCCTCCTGCATCTTGGGGAGCTAAGTGCCTATGCGCATCCAGCAATTCTGCAAAGTGCCTTTCTGAATCTTTAAGCATCTTATTATCTTGGAAAATATGACTAGCAACCTTGCCTGTATCTGATATCCACAAATAGATCTATGGGATCATCTTCGTACCTCAGAAAGTCTTTCACTTCATTATTTTCATAAAGCACTAAACTACATTTCTGATGAAAAGAGAGGGTGAACTGACAAATACTGAACCAATCACTATTGTACTGCAGCAAAAAAATTAATTATGCTGATCAGATATATGTGTTATAAATTATTATGCAATTATGACTTCTTGTATAAATGCACTAGTGTTTTCCCTCTCCTTAATTCCCATTTTGTCTCTTGGATGCTTTAGCACAGTAACAACAAAAGCAAAAACATCTGTAAGATTAGGTGCCAGTGGTGAAATCCCTCAAGTAAAAATTTGCATTGATGTCGAGCTGTTATGTTCCCTTCCAGACTTGAATCTTCACGTTCTGGGTCTTGACTTAAACACAGGATCCAAAAATTGCTGACTGAAAGGACATCAAAACTCTAAGATATAATGGCTGATCCTCCAGTGCATTGTCTGCAGCGTCTTGGTACAGAACACAACAGTTTAGGAGTTTAGCATCTTGCTGGAGTAATCTGAAAAATTAAGAAGGAATATACCTCTATTGAATACAGAGCCCAGGTTTACTTCTCTTTATGTTAGCAGGCATTTTGTCAAATGGTAATGGGGAAAAACTAAGAAGGACTAACCTGTGAAGCCATTTAAAGAGCAAAGTGGATGGCGCATACACGAGAATAGCAATGGGAGTAAGGATCAGAGCGTAGTTTTGGAAAGGTTTTCTAAATGTGCTGCAGACATTCTTGGCTGCCTGCAATCATCGGATAAGAGACTACATAAGGATGGTGAAAAGAAGAATAATAGCCACATCTAGAGGATTTGCATCCCTAGATTAATAACTCAAGGCTAGAAGAAGTTAAGTTGATCTGTGAGTGAGGAATATTTAGTAGGTGTGAGAAAGCAATTCCAATCATGTCTTGAACTGGAACATAGTTCAAATCCATGAAAAGCAATCATTGGATTCAGTACTATCAGCTTAGAAATTAAATGTAATGAAGCATTGAAGTTCAAAGAACTCTCCAGGCCATGTTGAAGAGATCAGGCAGAGCCAGAAATAGGTAATACAGCCTTGGCAGAACTTTGTTGTAAACAGTCTCAGCTATTGTCTGACATTCTGAAGACAGGAGAGCAAAATAGCAACTCTTCTCTCCAAAGTGAAAATAAATGTATGGTTTTGTTCAATTTGAAGTGGCACTTTGTTCCATAATCAAACAACCTGAAACCCAAAGAGATGCTAAAGGTACAAACATCCTGAATTTACTACATATAACAGTGCAGGATACCTATAGCAAAATGACTGGTTACAGGAAAAAAAGTCACCAGTAAAGCCAAGAAATTTATCAGTTGTGAGTCACAATAATAAAAAGACTCTGCAGTTCTTGCTATTTAATTGTTTAGAGATATCCACTACTTAAACTTGCAGAAGACTTGTAAAAAGAAATGAATAGGCATTATTTTGTCCATTTGACTGATGTTTAAACTCAAGCACAGCCAGGTTTCTCTAGTTTCTCTCGACAGCAGTGCTGTTCCCTGGGACACATGGCTCATCACCGTCTCAGCACAACAGGTTTTTTGTGGGAGTTTTTTAGTAAATTACTGGCAGCATACCACTGATTTGACCCTGTTTATTCAATGGTTATCATAAACTCTGAACTGTTCCGGGATATGCAAGCTAATATTACCTTTCCTAATCTTACTTGGCCTCAGCATTAGACATCAGAGCCAATAGCTCTTCTTTTCTGTCAGGAAGAGACTGATCAAAATGACAAATGGCAAATAAAATTTACGGATTTTTCCTTTTAAATGGGACCAAACCAAGCGCTGTGGAGAGATTTTTCCTTTGATCTATTGGAATAGTCATTGGAAAGAAAAAACACTCTACTCCAAACTCAACATGTTGCTTCAAATCTCCATAACAATGTGAGAGATAAATTGGCAGAACCTGTTTTGCTCCTGAAAAACAGAATCCAAAGAGTGAAGCCCTGACAATTCTTGTTTACATTTTTCAGTAGAAATGTGATTTGCCAAAAATTTTACTACAGAAGAAAAGGCCTCAGTAATTGAAAATTTAGGCTTGTATTAATTTAATGATTTCTCCTGTCCTCCAGATGCCATTTAAAATTACCTCCATTCCTTACACTTTTAAGTAAGAGCATTTTAAAATCCTATTCATTTAACTGGTTAGGATATGGAAAAATGGAAAGCTGCACAAGACAATGAAACTAAGGGCCAATTAAGTTTGCTAAGTGATTTTCTGATTCTGAGCTCCTTTGTCCACACTGAAGATGGTTGACTGGCTGAAAGCCTGATTGAAACTGGAGTGGAAAATCAATAGGCTAACAGGCAGGAGATGGGTAGATGAGTGATAAAAAGCACGGAGGTAGTAAGGTAGATAGCTCATGTTTATACAAAGTGCAGTCTAGCTTAAAGGCAGTTTTGCTTGGAAATATTCTCAGGGTATCAGAAGCGGTGTCTTTACACTCACACATACACACAATTTTACGAACCTACAAAAATAGTTTTTCATGCTGCATCATGTCAGGATTCAACTCTGATAGCCACCGTGCAAAGCAAACTTCAGACTTCTCCCCACAAGGCTTGCAAATAATTTGCAGGCCCTCATTAAAGGGAACTTTGTTTAGCACAGTGTGCTCAGAAAGCATTGTCACCCGATGAGAGCATGCTAAAGCTACAGCGAACCATTCGAGTCAGGTATCACTTTTTCCATGTGCAATGCAAGATTTTCCAAGTGTCTGGAATTCAAACCCAATGCGTCTGAATCTCAGATGGGGCTTTTATCTGGAGGAAAAATACTCCCACAAACAAGATTTCAGACCAAGAAGAGGACAGGCATAAAAAGCACATCTCTATATTGGCTTGTTTGCCAGGATCGCAAAGCCTGCAGTATATCAGTACAAGTCCTCCCCAGCACCAACAAAAATGCCATGAAGATACTGAATACACAAGATTTCTTCAGTACCTGGGCCTGTTCCTTTGCAGCGTTTTATGGTTGGATTGCATAAAAATTGTAGAGTGTTCTTGGCCCCAATCCTTGTAAGCCCTAAAGCCTGACAGCTGATTGGCTTTGTTCTGGTGCCTCCGTATTTGGAAGGTAATCAGCACAGCATGGAACACACGCAAGAGTTCAACCTGCTTAAAGGGACTTTGAGAGTCTGAGAGAGTTTGCCGGAGAGGGACTGCAGTACAGAAAACTCTTGCACAGTGAGTTTAGGTGTTTGGTCAGGGGATACTGGTAGAGAGAGCACTGAATTTCTCAATCTCCCCATAAATTTGCTGCAAGGCTTTTTAAGGAAACAGCAAAGACTGCAACTGTTCTGCTGAGCCTTTCCCAGCATTTCTCCCTTTCCACAATAAATCTGAAAGACACAAGATTATACAAGGGTGACTTTCCAAAATAGCGAGTGTTCTTTTTTGCCCTGCAAATTTGTCAGAAGGCTGCACGGACACTGGAAAAGTCCAAAGTCTTCAGAAGCCCTTGGGAGAATTAAATGAAAATGAGCTGAAAAGTAATTCCCAAATTCTAGCTGCAATCAGAAACTATAAATCACCTCAAGGTCCTGCTTTCTTGATGTTTGAGAGTTTGCAGATAACAATTAGGAAAAGAGCTGAGTTCAGTGGAGTAAAGCTCCTTCATGTTCTCTGGTATATGAGGGAAACAGGGAAAGACTTCTCCTTGGAGCCAGTTACTGGTTCCAGACAGCAGGGTTCATCCTCTGGCACTCATCCAGACTATGTCAACCAATCAGTTCAGAAGAATTAAAAATATAACACTGTCTTCCAGAGGACAAACAGCAGTTCTTGGAAACACAGCAAGGAAGAGGCCTCATGGTGCACCACAAAAAGACTCATCCCTGTTAACCTTCGCCAGCCTCCAAGAAAGAAATCTTTCTGTGGCAATAATCACACCTCCCTGCTTCAGGTAATCGCCTTATATGCCAAAATTAGTAGTCTAGGGACCTCACAGTTGATGAGCTCCTACAATGAGCTCCTTCACTGCCTTGCTCTGGAAGACCTTTCACCTTTCTCAGTTGACTACAGAAGGATCACAGATGATGAGTTGATTGACTTCTACTGAGCTTAGACAAACCTCTTCTACTGCTGCTCTGTGCAACAAAGACTGAAAAAAATTCCAACTGAGAGTGTGAAATCAATATGCAGTTTCATAAACATTTCCACCCACTTAACACCTTTTTCCCTCCCCACCCCTCAGTTTCTCAAGAGTAATCTGGAAAGGTTTGGGATTTGGTGGGGTTTTTTTTAAGGAAAGCATATAAATATTTCTCTTCCAACAGACTATCCTGACTTAACACCTTCTTTTGCAAGCCCTGGGATGGGAAACGCAGAGATTTCTCAAAATGTCACTTTTTCAGACTGAAGAGATTTTGCTAACAGCAGAGCACAGCTGTTGCGCGTAGGACTCAACAGCTGCTGTTTGTGAGATTCTATAAACAATCCCAGGTTGCAGTGAATTGTGAGTCTTATTACTTGATAAATCATTTTAAAATACATAAGGCATAGCTTTACTTTGAGGCATAAATACAAGGGTTGGAATTAAAGCAGAGTTTTCAAACTTCACTCTGCATTTCCTGCCTACTTGATTTCACAGTCTTTGCTTTAGTGTTGGTTTTGTTTAGAATAGTGCCGCATCCTGCTTTATCAGCCCCAAATCCATAGTTTAGACATCTTTCTCAGATCACTTAAAAACCCCATCAGACTGGTTACAAATCAAAATACTTCTTTAAAAAAATAACATCACATTATCTTTTCATCTGCTGTCTTAATTTCCAAGCACTTAATGAGCCTTTCTCAGTTGGATAGGTGGCAGATTCCCAAATATGTTCTATACTGGCTGTACTCCCAGGTGTCTGGGGTGTTAGGGTTCACAAAGACCCATCAAGGGCAATTTGATGGATAAGAATATAGTGGGATGAAGACAAAGGGTTCCTAGGATGTTGTGAACTATATGTTGGCTAGAAACACATTCAACAGGTTTCGCATGACAAAAGTTAAGCCAGATCTGGGTTTCTGGAAGCTGTTACATGCTTACGACAACATCATACTTTTTATGATCACTATCTGCTGGTCTTGGAAAAGATTGTGCATTAAGGCAAAAACAAATTTCAAAACCACAGGGCTGCTGAGGAAATTCAATAGCAAATCTATCTGAAGTTTGATTTTTTATTTTTTTAAGGGACCTCTGAGTCTGCTTGGTGAGATGGATGAGGGTTGATAACATTACAAAGTGCCTGGCTAGCTATTCTCATCTGTTCTTATGTCATTCAGGCACCTCAGAATGTTCTCTAAGACATACTAGAAATATGTGAAGGTCCTGAAACACAAACACAAAAGAATGTAGATGATCATTTGGCAATCCTGCTGTGAACTGTATGTCTCATTTCAAAAGACTGCATGCTTTACCCAAATTCATTGACTGATCTTCAAACAGTCTGGTACAGGGCACACACAGGGAGAGCCACAGTGAAGACTCTGGAAAAGGATCTAGAAGGATGCAAATGTCAGTGGACTTTATCCCTAGATCTTAATAACTTCTATTAATCTCTTAATTATCTAGTGTATTTGAGAATTTAGCCTCTTTGATATGTATCAATGCAAGTTGGTAGCAGCTTACACATAGACTTGAAAAGCAACCAGATACTTGGCAGTAAAATGCTCAGATGCTCAGAGCATTGGTGTAGTTTTATAAATTGTTATTATGAGAATGCTTTGTTGCAGCTATACTTAAGGTAAAACTGAATGGGAAGCATACAGCACACCCTCTCCAAGCTTACAACAGATGTCTATGTGACATTTCCAGTGTTCAAGAAGACAGCCAAAAATTATCTGAAATGAAATAAAAATGGCTTCTTTTAAGAATGTTAGCATCCTTTTTTCGTCTTTCTTTCCAACAATTGATACTTTCAAACTTTCAGTAGTTGAGCTATCACAAACCTGAAAACATCTCCTGTGTCCTGGGGGTTTGGCACTCTGGGCTCAGGGCTGATTTTGAGAACAGAGATGTCCAGCCTTCAATCAGTGCTGTGAGAAGCTGCAGTTGGGGGTCTGCCCTCCTTCAGGTGGTACTTGCTCAAGGGGACAGGCTCTTGCTCTCTGCCTGAGGTTGCTGGTTCACCTGTGCCCACTCTTGTATCTCCCTGGTTCTGGGCCTGATCCTTACCCACTGGCTTGACTTTCTGGCTTGACCCTGAAGCTCCCCAGTCCCTATGGGCTTGCCTGGTTATCTGGAGTGTTAGCTGAAGCTTGTTGTCATTGCAGGCCTGCTCTGCGAGATAAGAGAAGATGATCTTGGACCAAAGTCACGTCAAGGAAGGCAGAGACAGTGATGGCACTCACACAGGTGCAGATCCACAGCAGTCAAGCAGGAGGAGTAGATCAGGTCCAGTATTGGCAAGATCTACTACTCAGCATCTTTTTTCACTTCAACCATGAGCAGCTTTGACTTCTGGTTTCCTCTGTGGCTAGTGAAATACAACATCTAATGGATGATGCTCGTCAAAAGAGGGACTTGCTTCATATAAAATCTTGTCTATATCCAGCCCTGGTCCTTAGATCAGGTTATTGTACAGGCTTTTGACCTGCTGGACTCCTTTAGCTATCATATGGGACCATGTCTGGTGGAGAGGCAAAAATAACGGTGATAATTTACAGAAGAGCCAGACATTGCGTCAATTCCTATTGGGGTCAGAACTAGCCGTAATGATTCATGGTTACTGTGAAGCCATAGAAACTCAGGAAGACTCATATGCTACATGATATATGACAGCTAACTTGCTAGCGGAACTGGTTGTTTGGAAAATATTGTATTACTCCTTTCTCCCATATGAAGCCTGCAGTGTAACAGACTCACATTTAAGATGTTTGTCCCAAACACTTAAAGCTTTCTATCAGCTGAGATATAGATGCTTCAGGTACTATCCCTCTTTGTATGACTATCAGTTTCCAAGATAGTTATTCTCCCCTGGAGTTACAAACCCATTTGGCTTTTGATGTGCACCAGAAAGTAAGTGCTGAATCTACTTTCTGTGATTTTTTCCCATAAAGAAGAAAAAGACGTTGTTATAATCTGGACTATAACATCCTCACTCTTTTTGTTTGATATACTCTCAGAAAGGACTTCGCTTGGGACACTTGGGAAGTGTCCTGGAAAAGACTGGAGCACTCTTCTTGCAGTCTTAGAGTTAGGACTGGGCCCAATAGCAGATACTGTTCCACTGGGATGAAGCAATTCTTCCTTCTCCCAACACAAGACTTTGTGTTAAATGGCCAAAATCACCTTCTGTCATTAGAAGAATATGAGGTGACTGATCTGTAATATCCTATAATGATCTTTCTGGGCCTTGAAAAAATAGAAGACATACTCTGAAAAATATTTTTGAGATGAACATTAGAGGAATTTTATAAAAAGATAAATCATAAGGACAGCAATTCTCTTCACGATTTCTTTTTGAACTGAATATTTATGATCCACCCATGACAAAGAACTGCATCTCCACATTAAATACAAACACTTCTCTGGCAATATGTCTGGCTTCCATATGCCTTTTAGTCCAGAGAGCATTTTTTCTTTTTGTGGTATGAAAAGAACAACCTATAATGTCAACTTTTAAGCAGAGGGAAGATTACCCGTGTTATTTTGACACATCTGTATCTATTCTAAACTAGCTCCAGTAGACCAAAATGCGATTCTGCTTTTGAACTGTGGCGTATCAGTGTTTCCCTGTCTGCAGCATGTGCAGGACTGAATCTTTTTCTAAAAACAGGGAGAGTCAAAAAAACTGTAACAGTCTTTGCCCATCAATGTTATTTCATTATTAACTTGGCCCTGCCTGATTTTTACAGCCGTGGTGTTGAGCTTGATTCTTTTGTCATCCTTCTTTATTTACTTCTCCAACAGTAGTTACTCATTGCCAGAAATTACATATGCTGGGCAGATGCAGAATCCAGATATTACTGCAAGTTTTATTTCTCCAGCACTGATATCTGATTTTACCTTTTGCTCCTTTCCTTGTTTGTTTGAAAGCCCTACTAGTGCCCTTTTTGGCTGGTATCATGGCTTTGCAACAGCAATGTCACACAGAGTGCCAGCTTCTGGGGTCAGCTGAAAGAACTTCGACTGCTGTGACTCCAGACCATCTCTGAAAAAAGAGATGTATAGCTGAACTCTCTGCTTAAAGTCTTCAGGAAAAGCCATTTAAGGATCTGATCTTGTTCACACTATAATTTAGAGAGAATTTTACTGCTAATTTTTGGGAAGCAGGATGATACCTCTATAGTCTAGTTCCAGTATCTGAGGAAAGAGTTTACGTTCTGGTTTAAAGATACTTCAGAGGAGCCTAATGACGAAGGATGGGCATAGAGGAATTTAACCAACAATCTTAGTAATCTCCAATACTATTGTTTCCTTTACAGGCTCTGAAACAGCCTAAGTAAGACACATCAATATTGTATCACACAGCATTCGTGTCTGTAGTACAAGACTATCATTAGTGTGCAACAGAAACAAATTAACATCTCACATTATATTCTGGAGGGCATCTGAGACAATAAATCATCTTATTTGTATTTTTATGTGCTTGCAAACATCTTACTTGCTGTTTACTAAGCAACACATCTTACTTACTGTTCACTAATATACTTTAACCCAAGCAATGGGTACTGTCACAGGAGGTTTATACTTTGCTATTACTTGTTCCATCCCTCCTCCTTTCTAAATTCTGATGGCACTGTCACAAGATGCATCCATGCTGTTCCCATTGATTTTGACAGAGCTATTTATACTTATGCCGGGTGGATGTTTGAGTATCTTGCTAAATAAGAATTTAGACCACTACATTTATCCATTGCTTTCTTTTATCCTTGCATAAAAACACAAAACCTCTCAAATCTGATATTTGAGCATAATTTTTAAGGCAAAGACATCCAGGACAGCTGCTATTATAAATGTATCATTAAGTGATTCAGTGACTGGAGTATTACACAGTTATCCTAGGCAGTTAATAGGTTTACTCAGCTGACACAACAACCCACGCATTACTCTGTAGTAATTTCACTGTTGCTGAGTGAGTACCATAAATCATTCATCTCTACCATTGTCTAAATGATAAACGACTCATCTCCAAGATGATGTTCTGAAGCAAGAGTGAGAAGCTGAACTTCCTCACCATATCCATGTGGATCTAGAAAAAGTTACAGCAAAGTACACCTGGAAAGGGTTTATACAGAGATGGGTGAGGAATGACTAATGTAAATATTGCATTGCCTAATCCTTCTAATGCAATCCAATAGGAATTTATAAACTGTTTGAACAATAATGCTTTGAAAATTGTAATTATTAATTATATAAACTTACTTTGGCAAAATAATAAGAATGCAATTTTGAACTTTCTGGATTTTTTTAATCACAGTAACAGGTGTAACCACAGGTAAGTCCTATTAGACTTGTCTTATGATGAGTGAATACAAGATACAGAGAGGTCAACTTGTAGGCAAAAGTGATGTTAGTTTTCCTGGTTCCCAGTAAAACCATTAAATATTGAAACAGATCCTCTGTGTTCTCAAGTCCCCATGGTGGTAATCAAGGTAGAATAAAAGGTGGCTCAAGGAGGCAAGTGAGGATCACCCTGCCATCTCCATCTCTCTCACAAAGGACAAGGAATCCTGGAGAGATGACATGGTCAGATGTCTTCTGTTTCCTAACAGGGCAATCATTTCTGGTTGCTTTACCTTTCAGTAGACTCCGTTTTTTGCCTTGTTTTACTAGAAAAGACTTTATCCCAAAATTAAGCTATTCTAATTTTTTGTTTGTTTATGCAAATTAGCAAAAAGTTGCTAATAGTTGATGTAAAGCTTGGTTAGGGCTCTGGTAGGTCTCTCTAGTGAGACTGTCATAGCCATCAGCCTTGAGAGCAAAGCTATCGAAACTCTCATTACAAACTCCTTTTTAAGTGAAAAATCTTCTCATTCCTGTGGGGTTTTGGGGTTGGGTTTTTTTTTTAATTTTAACAGAAATTAAATTAATTTGAATGTCAAACAGATTTTTTTTCTCTTTTTCCTTCTCTTTCTTACCTCCTCATATAAGAAATTGTTGCCTATCCTCTTCTCTCTGTTCCTTTATTTTTATATACACTTCTTTGCTGTGCTGGGAATGTTTCAGCACTTCCATATCTTTGGAAAAATATGTGAGTGCAGATCTGATAACTGTTTTAGAATTGGAGCAAGTTTGAATAGTTGTAGAATAGCAAAGAAGAAAAGTAGTTGGAAAAAAAAATCCAACCCAAAATAAACCTTGAACTTTGTTCATTTTTTACACTCAATGGAAAAAAGTAGAAACAGGAAAAAATAACTATTTGAATATTCTTTTCTGAAAGGTCACAAACATGTGGGTGGAAAAACTAAAGTCTCCACTCCTAAGTATTCAGAATCAAAGAAACTTCAGAATGGCAATACATTTTGCAAAATTATTTTTCCATTATTTGAACCAGGTCAGGACTAAATGTTCAATTCTGGACAAAACTCATGTCAACCACTGTAGTAATGTTTAACGGTTAGAGAACTTGTATGAATCATAGTATGATTTATACCTTATCATGTGCAGAGCAGTTAGTAGGATACTGGGGCAATAATCAGGGAACTGGTACAGTATCTTCTGTGTAGCTTGCCAGGAGGACTTAAGAGTTTGGATGATGTGTTAAAATACCCTTACTTTAAATCAGAGAGATACAGCAGTAAGCTGAATAGGCCCTATGAAACAACGAAAAAAAACCCTGGCCAAACAGATATTAATGAAAAAATAGTATTGTGTGTGTTCAGTCCATTTTAAAATGAGTACAGATTTATATAAGATGGACAACTGTCAAACTAGGGATTCAGATTTCCTCAAATTATGCAGTGATTGAAATCCAGAACTAGATCTGAATTGTCCAGTTCAAGTCTAATAAAATAAACACAGGTGAAGTCCATGAACCTTACAGAAATCACTGAAAGTTTTATAATATGTTCCATCAGAGAAACAATTTCACTCAAAGGTGCTTTTGGAATCAGGCAGCCTCATTGCATTAAAGTTACACAGTAATATAGCTGTGCGTGACTGTGAATTGGTCCACAATCAGAGAAATGGGTGAAGAATGAAAGGTCCCATTAACTCTGCCATTGAAGTCGAAAGAAAATGTGTGTGGACTACATCTGTTACACCCAGGCTTTTCTAGATGAATGAACACCAGGATTAAATCAAGCTAAACTTCAGAAAGCTACATGTATACGTGGTGGCAGGGATGCCTCTAATCATGCACTTTCATTGCCAAAAGGACTTTGGAGCTCTGCCTTTTCAGAAGGGTCATCAGGCAGTAGTATCGCATAAAGACAAACTGAAAACTCATATAACTGAATTACAGTAATAAGTTAGCACTTATTTATCATTATTCCTGTTAGGAATTCACAACAAACCAATTTTGATTACAATGTAAACCACAAAAAAATCCATGGAAAAATGTGAAAAGAACAGTCTAGAAATCAAAACAAACCGAGTCTGGCCTTTGGTGCAAATAACTTTGTCTGTAATCTTCTTTCTGTCTTGTAAATAATAAACGTATTTCTAACACTTGCAGGATTTGGATTCCAGTTGATGCAGAGCTCTAACAGCAAGCCATGTGTGACTCCAATAAGACATGATAATATTCTGTCAGCTCATCAGTTGGACCTTTATACTGGAAATACCTGGCTCAGTCATTATATGAGAAATCATGCCAAGGCATGAAAATAATGTGATTCTTTTAAAGAGAAAAGTTGTTTAAAATGTCCTGTTCTGGTTTATAGGCCAAATTCCGGCACCAAACCATCCAAGAATAATTATAATACTTTGGAGCTATTGGAAGGCAGATAAGCTGAAAGTTGTTTATTTTTAAATGGTAGACTATATAAAAAGCATTACACGTCTCGGTAATTTTGACAGCATTTCTGTTTATTTTGAGTAATGCCTTCTGCAAATTGCTTTGTAAATGCTAATCGATGTGATGTTTTGAAAGGAGTCAGAGCCAGTGAACCTGACAGACAGCTTCAAACTGTCTGAGTGCACATTTAACAACATTTTGTGACAACGTGTGTTGTGCCAGAGCATTTTTCAGCAACACAATGATCCATCCTATTTATTTAGCTCAGTGTAATAGCTACCACCCGGTATTAACACCGTGCAGAACCGCAGCTGTTGTAAGCGGCATGTGGCAGGACCCCAACTCGCCCAGAGTGTTGGTGTGGAGCTGCCCAAGTGCTACCCAAAAGCACCGTTTGGATAAAAGGAGGCCTGGGCGGTATCTTCCCAGTTCTAACTGATAAGATGGTTGTGGTTTGCACCGGAAACCCAAAGAAGCATAGATACCTACCACATGGGGTGAGGGGGTCCTACATGAAAGCACTGCTAAATGAGACCTGACCTATCTAGTTCTCCCTACTTAAGCCCTCTCCAGTGGCTTAGGTATGGAGAACCAGGTAATGCCATATATGGAATTAAAAGGATTTATTATTATTATTATTTAAATATTGTAGAAACACTGGCTGCAAAATATATCTAACAACTATCTGCTCTTTCACACTCATGGAAATTGATTCTTTTTCTGCTGTGCATTCTTACATTGAAATAACACAGAGAGTGGAGAAATATGGGGGGTGGGGGTGTTTGTGGATTAAAAATACAGTGGCCTAAATCCAGCTTTCCTTGCACAACTCAGCACAAAATCACTAGTACAATTCACATAAGCAAACTTAGCAGGAGCTGGCACTCAATCTTCTATACAGGTAAAACCAAATTCATATGTGAGTAGTG
>NW_010263817.1:24775-29504 GCF_000690775.1 Eurypyga helias
ACCTATCTTGTACACACCTCTGCCCTTGACAAGGATGGGATGCACTCATTGAAAGCAGAGCACATAATAGAAAATTTCCTCCAGAAATGGTAGTTCTTCTTCACTTGCATTTAGTCTCACTGAAATTAATGGAAATCGTACATAAGCAAATGGTAGAATATTTTGACTACAGCATCACAGGGAGGAATGTCTCATGAATGAGAGAGGAAGAGGTTTCACTCTCCCAGTCAAAACACAGTATTTAATTTAAACCAGTCACAATTTTTAAAGTGTGTTAAAATATGGGGGTTTTCTTTTGTTCGCTTAGAACTGTGACATTTCTCCTTGCTGCTCTTCTACAGAAAAATCCAGCTACGGGTATTTACAAGAATGATTACTAAACACATCCTTACCAAATTATATATTTTCAGCTGAGAGGTAATGCAGAATTTGTTTACCATGAATAAGATGGTTTCCCTAGCAACAGTAATCTTGCAAAAGCTCTTTATATCACACTTCTATCCACCCAGGTATGTGAAGTCTTAGGATGGAGGACAGAATGTATATCTCAAATTGCTTGGTCTGCAGTAACAGTAGAGTACACTCCATGTCTTCGGGCTTCAAGCTGACAGATGCATCCTGTAGTACACGTCACACCAACCTTGTGAATTAGCAAGATGGGAGTGAGTGTGAGCATCTAAAATGATGTCACTGTTCTGGAAGGAACTACAGTCTTTGGATCATGTTGGCATTAGGAATGTTTTTAAACACATAAGGTCATATTCTGAGAGGTTAAATAACTGCGGTTGTTAAAGGGAGGGACTTACTTACAATAACGTGTAAATGAGTTGAAATCAGTTTTCCTGGTGGTTTGTGCAATGTGAGTTATTTAGGTTAACAGAAGTTTAGTATAATTTTGTTTTCTGTGACAAAAATGCTGTGCCAGATGCATATAGGCCAGGATTTGCCAGCCTGGAAATGTGATGACAGAGTGGTGATAACAGAAGCGTGGGAACGGAGAAAATGAGTAGGAAGTGATTATTTATGGTTCCTTGTAATACAAATAATAGGGGTAATTGATTGAAGTTATCAGCAACTTTAAAAAAGAAAAGGAAATAAGTTTTATGAGAGTAAAATTAAACTCTGGAATCCATTGTTATAGACAAATTGTGAAGATCAAAGTAAAACTGCATTTAGAAAGGAATTAGAAAAATTAAAGGGAAAAAAAATCCATCAAACACAGAAATACGTTATAGCTGTTCCTAAAACTGCTTCACTCTAGATATAGATACTTCTGTATCATATATTTTTACTTATCACTTAATATCCATTTGAAGGTATTTCTTAAAACTGCCTTTTGAGGACAGGGCTTCTTTCTTTCTTTTTTTTTTTTTTTTTATTTTGCTATTGAATGTAAATAGAAGAATATTTCTTACTCTTTCTTCACCCTGATCTTTACCATTTTATTCCCTGTTTTCTTAGTTTTGGTTTGGGGATTTTTTTTTTTCAATTTGAGTTTTTTCCAAAAATTTGTAACTGAATAAAAGTTACAACAAGGCAAAGAAACAGGGGTGGGGTGGTGTTTTGGGTTTTTGGTTTTTTTTTTTTTTTTTAGAAAACTGAAGGAAATCACAGTGGAAAAGAAATATAATGATACTGATGTCAGGGGAAAGTCCTACTGAACCATTCCTAACTGTAGTTGGAAGAGAGACACCTAAATCATAACGCAGTCAGATGTTGACAGAGAAGGAGAGCAGAGACAGACACAGTCAAAGAGAATCCCCAGAGAAGATGATAAAAGTCTGTGGCTTGACAGGGTCCTGCTCTCAGCATCTCAGCCTTTAAACCTCTCGCATTGTAGCTAGTCATTACTAGACAGATTGCTCAGAAGAGGCAGAGGAGGAACACAGCAAGAACGGGGCCACAGGAGCCAGAAACACCATGATTAATGATGTTCTGCAGACATGCAAAAGCAAACGCACTCCATGTTCACGGGTCAAACTCAGCTACCATCTAACAATGATGCCTTAATTGTTCTCTTGGCATTCGGCACATGGTTCTTCTTCTGAAAATCATCTCATATTCCTGGTAAACCTTTTTTCCAGATCAGAGTGGACTAAACAGTGAAGCTTGCCCTGGGGAAAGAAAGAGATAACTGAGCAAAATGGCTGGAGAAGTGGTGGAGGAGAAGGGTCTGTCTGGAACAAAGATGAAGTATCATGTTGTGGCCAACCGTGCCACATGAATCCCTTGAGGAGAAGCGAAAGAACAGTGAACTTCACACTTGCCCTGTCTAAGGAGCCCATCTTCCTGCCAGCCAAAATTTGCCTCTGGCAAGAGCTACGTTTTCTCCTGAGGCAAGTATAAGGCTGGAAGTGGCATGGCAGAACCTGATGTGCTCTCCTGATTCCCTAGCCAGAGACCTGTTCCTCAGATACCAAATCACAACCACACTGCTACAGTGCTAGGTAGAGCCAAGGTCTGCTTTGCTGCCCCAGCGTTGTGAAAAAAGAATGTAAAGGCTTAGTTGCACCCTTACATTTGCTCTTCCCCAAAACTGGAAAATCTTGCATTTTTGCTGTCTTCTTGGCAGTCACATGCCATGAAGTTTGTTGAAAGTTGGTGTCCATGGCAGAACTTTGTTCTTTTCCTGTCATGATCTTTGCCAGCATGGCTATCTCGCTGTAAGTGCAAGGTATCTGCGTGGTTCCACTTGAAAGAATAAATTGATAGCCCTATCACACAGCCCTCAAACTGGGAGCCATTTTTACCTTTCACTAGCCTAGCTCTTGCATCTCCCACCACCACAAGGTGCAATTCCTGTGAAGAAGCTAAACACATAAAGCTCTAAAATATTCTGAAATCAATCTAGATGCAGAATAGTTAGTCAATAACTTAAGCTTTCAACTGAATGGTTTTTGGTTACAGATCTTCAGCTATTACAGCCCTGATTAAAGAACAAAAAAAAGAACTTGCTTTGCAATCTGCTGTCTTCAGAAGAGGTTTGCTTGGAAGCTTTTGATTTGCTTCAGTGTTATTTTGTCCAAAGATTGCTGTTCTATTGTTTCACCATGAAACCTTTCCCCTAGAATAGTTTCCCCTTTCTTAAAGCATAATTTTGCATTGCTCTGACCAAGGAACAAAAGTTAAGAGAGTCTCTGAGTTCTGACCACAGAAGTGACACCCAGCCACTCTGCCAGTGGGGCTGGCTATAGCCAGAATGGGATGGAGGGAACAAAGTCCAGTTCTGCCAGAAGGTGTGAGCAAAAGGCTCACCTCAGAGGATGTTATTCATGGGAAGGCTGTAACCCTCACAAAGCTGTGAACTTAGGTAGCTGCAAGCAGCAGAGATGGTCTCGCTCACTACCATCAGATGGGAGCTGCTCATTTCTCTGCTTCTTTAAGGTGGATGCTTTGTTTTGGCACCTGCTTTCCTCTTGGATGGAACATGCATTCAGGATTGACTTTCCAGGCATGCTGCAAGATCTGCCTAAGCTTTGGGAGGGCTGTATTAGGGTCTGGAATTTACTGGTGGAGGTAGTTATGGTTTGGGATTGATTTAATCTTAGGCTTGTTGGTTTCTTATACTCTTGTGAGAGAATAAAGCAGATAGCTTTTTCTTCTGTGTTGTTTTTCTCTAGCAGTATAGAAAAGCATTTATAACCCAGAAAAGATCCATCTTATTATTAATGGAAAAAGGTAAATAATTGATAAAAAGGCAACATTTACAATCTATAAACCAATATTTGCAGAACAAAGTGAAAACCCAACCTGTCTTGCTATAAATATCAACTTTCCATCCAGCATTCATTAATGAAAATGAAATCCAGTGGGCACATCTAACATACCAAATGATAACTCAGAGCTGCTGCAATCAGAGGTCCTACCTGGGTAGCACATGGTGTCACACAAAGCATTTATCTGAGATGTGACATCAGAACCTCTCGTTTGCCACACATGCACACAGAGTAAAAAGCGTTTGTTAAACAAATAAGAGTAGAAATGAGAAGATTTATTCTGGAGACTGCTGAAAGCCTAACAGGAAAGCAGATTTTATTCTTATCAGCTGGGAAAACAATTGCAAAATAGAATCTTGTTTTGCCTGGCTTGCATTTTGCTCTCCTTCTTTTCATTTTTAAGATGATACCAGTTCTGACTTCTGTGCAACTTTTTCATTTGTTTCACAGTTAATTCTTTTTTTTCAGAAATTATTTCACTGGCAGCTACTTTTATGTCACTTTTAATTTCAAAGTTAATGCTTAAAATCTATTCTGTGGCACCAATACAATTAGTGGCATGTTGACTGCTATTCCTTCTGTTTTTTAGTACTCTATCACATAAATTTTACAGTCCAAACAGAGAATATGGAGCTAAGTGTTTCTTTTTACAGCAGACTGAAAGGAATATATTGCTAGCAATGTTACTGTGGCTATATATATATATGTAATAGTAAAGCTGTATTTTAAACTGAGAGTGGTTTGTAATCAAGACTAAAGGTAAATGTAAAAATTCAGTGAATGTCAGTTGTATGTAATTTGAAGCTCTGGAAAGTATTTCTTAGATTATGCACAATGCAGTTGGAAAATAGAAAAGACAATCCCTTGAATCCACAGGAGCTCATTCAAAAGGCTTGTTCCTACTCCCTTGGCAAGTACTGCCCTCAGCAAATGCAGGACCCAGTGTGCAGTTCATTGCACTGCAGCGTTCGCAGCATCACGTGCCTATCTGCATCCAGATCAGATTAATAACC
>NW_010263817.1:29521-40636 GCF_000690775.1 Eurypyga helias
GCAACGTTGGTTGAATTCTGTTTTATCTTAAGCCTGGTGAGCAAGGACATGTGATTAAAATGTACGCTTGGCAATGACTGCCTGCACAGTGGTATGAGTGAGAGAGACATAGGCTGTGCAAACTAGAGGTGAACTCCAAACATTGCTATAGGGTTCTGCTGGAGACACTGATGGTATATACCCTCATTGGTACCAGTATAAGAAAGATGAGAATCATCTTTGCCTATAAAGAAGAAACTCAGATCATGAGTTTGCAAATTAAAAAAAAAAGGAAAAAGGACTGGAGACCTCAGTCTGGCCTTGCCATGATGAGAATGGATTAAAATGTCACTTACAATGCAGACCTTCCTCATTCTGCCACAAGCCTGATGGCCTCTTGATGCCAAATACTGTCTTCAGTGGTCTCCCAACTCTCAAATTTTACTAAGAGTGAAAGCATTCGGCTATGCATCTGAACATCACAGGGATCTACACAATTTTCCACCTTTTTTGACTGTTAATCTAATTCCTATGTGTTAGGGAGAAAATACACCTGCAAGTCATGTTTCAGTGCCTGAGTGATTCCCACCAAGCAGCAAATCTGTCTTAGGCTGGTAAATTTTCCACTCTAAAAAGTAAAATTTTGAGGGTAGAGAGGGAAGCATTGACTTTCTGGCATTCTGCATGCTGAATGGGACATGACCCTTAGGAATTTTTACCAGGCTCTTTTAAGCCCTGAAGCTATTCCAGTGTACTGCTGACAGGTGGTAAATGGTAAGGAGCAAATGCTGTGATGGCGGATAACAAGGACAGACACATCAATATAAGGAGCAGCCATGTATTGAATCCTGATAGGTATTACGCAATAAAATGAGGTGCCTATCATATAAACACAGGAGAAGTCAACCCAGGACAATTGTCTATGGTGTGTGGTTGCCCTCAGTACACATAATAAGATTCAGATTTAAAAAAAATATGGTTGGAGTCATTGCGGGTGTGGATTTCAGTTCATTTTCGGTACAAATCATACAGTTAACTGGAAGCAAGAACTGACTGTTTGGGGTGAGCCACATTTCTTGATGATATCATATGAAGTCTGTTGGCATAGTCCTGGTACCTTACGAGACCAAGGCTGCTGCAGCTCCTTCTTATAAAAGAAGCAGTTCTGGCAATCAATACCTCCTTGTCCTGCCAAGTTCTTCTGACTCTATTTCATATTCATAATGTCCAGATAACTTTCTTGAACTTTTTTGAATATCCAGGGTGGGAAAGGATGCTGAAAAGACTGTCTGTGAGTACTAGCAAACAGATTTGTCTTAACATGGAGAAATTATCTATTTTATGTGACCAATTGATGTGTTTTGAAAACAGTATCACTCTGAAGTTTTGTTTCATCTTATTAGAATACGTATTTATCTACAGAAAAAATTATCTGCCTGTGCCATGAGGGCTGTGTTCAAACACATATCTGACCATCCTTCTTCCTCAAAATGCTTTGAGTGATTCCTAGGTCAGACAGCTGGATTATTTCATTCATTTATTCATGAAATGATAATAGATTTGATCACAGTTAAATAGGTCTGATTCGAAATTCCAGGCAGTAACCAAGAACTATACAATGAGAAATTGCTTCTACATTATTTAAATATGCTTAAAAATATTTTTATTCTTTTTAATCTCAGCCCTGTACGGAGATGGGAGGACTATCTGGAAATCAGTTCTGAGTTGTTGTTGCCCAATACTGATCAGTACCTTGTGAAAGCTGAAAATGTGAGCAACTGCTTAAATTTACATCACTGACATAAAGTTCCCCTTGGGGGGACATTCTTTCTGACATGTTCTGACTGGGCCACAGTGACAGTGGTATTATACAGCCAGGTGACAGCTGAAGTTGTTGTGAGGTACAGAAGTTTACTTCAGGCACTTCAGAGCAACAGAGTTCCTATCTGCAAATAAAAAACAGATTATATGTATCTGAACAGTGTGAATCATTAGTGTATACCCATCCCTTGATCCTGCAGAAGAATATTTCAGTCCATAGCACTGTTATGTACACTTTACTGAATCTGTACATTTTCTTTGAGGAGTGTTAATGAAACAGATTTCTACCCTACTGTGAGACATCGAAGGAATTCTAGTACGTAATGATTACATGACAAGTTCTTTACTTAAAAGGACTGTGCAGGTCTTGGATTACTTCCACATTCTGACTTCTAAGTGATCTTTGATAACCTACATTGAAAATAAGAATGTATTATATGACATTTTTGATTTTCAGCGCTGTTGTTGTTGGATATTCGCTGACCGGGCAACATAGAAGGGTGCAAGAATCCAGAAGATTTCTGGAGTTTAGATACAATTCTTTAATACAGATGCTGGATGGGTCAAGCCTGGGAGCTGTTTCTGTTGGATTCCTTACTCATGGATAAGGAAGTATTGGCTGAAGATGTGATACTCAATGACAATCTTGGCTGTGATAACCGTGACAGAAGATGGCTTGAGATCTCTTCAAGATGGGCAAGAAGGGGGAAAGCTGGCAGCTACCTGCTACTCCGCCTAACCTCAGTCTCCAAGTTTATGGAGCAAATCCTCCTGGAAACCACAGCCAGGCACAAGAATGCCTACAATATATCTCCAGGAACTCAGTGAGATGTAAACTAGTGAAGCAGACTACTATGCGGTGGAACAATGGCTGGATTACCAGGCTGAAAGGTTTGTGATCAATGGTACAAAGTCCAACTGTTGGGCAGTCACTAGATGTGTCCCCCAGGAGGGACCTGAGGTCAATACAAGGATCCATACTGGTTAATGCCTACTAAAGACCTAGGCAAGTAGACAGTATGTATCCTCAGCAAGTTTGCAGCTGACAGCACGTTGGTGGGTGAGGGAAGGCGGTCAATGCTCTGGAGGACATGGCAGCCTTTTGGATGGGCCTCAACAGGCTGCCAGAAATATCATGAAGCTGAAGAGCGACAAGTGCAGAATCCTGGGGGTCTGCAATGCAGGGGCTGGGGCTAGGCTGGCTGAAGAGAAGCTCGCAGGAAAGAATTTTCAGGTGCTGGTGGCAGCAAGTGAAACAGGCATAAGTAGTAAGCCCATGTTATGATGCAGGATCTTCCCTTACTGGGTGGTTTTATTGCACCATGGCGAGGTCAAGGGAAGGGATTCTTTTCCTCTGCTTGGGACTTGTGACACTATGACTGGGCAGCTGTGTTTGGCTTTTCCTCAGTATAGACAGAAAAGCAAAAACTGAGAAACACTTCCAAACCATCCTTTACCAGGCTGGTTAAGGTGACATACAGACAGAGACAAGGGACTTGTGACTATTCGGCTTGGTGAAAAGAAGGCTACAGAAGGGTCTAATTTCAGTCTTCAGTTACAAAGAAGGCAGCTCCATGTTCTTTTGGAGGTGCACAGGGAGAGGTTGAGAGGCTATAGATGAGTTGCAGGAAAAAGGAGACAGCAATGAAACTGTATTTGCTATTTCTAAACCACTAGTGACACCTAGTTTCCAAGAAAAATACCGGCACTTAGATTAGCCCTGCAACTTAAAAAAACGTATCAGATTGTATTTACAATGCTATACTTTCAGTAATTTGAAGGTGCTGGATAGCATAACCCCAGATTAATATATCCTGATAATAAAAACGTTAAATCTCTACTCTAGTAAAGAACAGAGAGTGCAGGTAGAAGGCACTGATGCTTAACATAATGGAGACATTTCCATGTCTGTGACTGTGTTGTCTGGCTAAATCATTAATTTCTCATTAAAGACCAACTCCCTGATTATCCACACTCTGTACATATTGATGTGCACTGAGACAAACTTTGGGTTGCTACCACCTGGCTCCTCAGGTAGGAAATCTTGGACTTGATGTGGAAGCAGCTTGCTCATGTGCAACTCCTACTCTCACATACAAAAGAGATGAGCCAGGTCTGGCCTGAGCTGCCCTGCTTACAGTACTCCAAAGCCGCTAGACTACTGCAAAGGCCGTGAGCCTCCTTTCCCTCATGCTGGCCCCAGTTCAAGTTTTAAAAAAAAACAAAGTGAATGGCCACTCTGGGCCTTAGAACTGTCCAGGTGCAGGTTCTCCTTTTTGGGACAGGAGCAAACCTCTGGCAAGCATGTTGGTTTGGAAATTCTGCGCGTTGGGGACAGAAAGTCACAGTTATGTGGCACAGCATACAGTTTCTGACAGACAGAATAGGGGAAATGTCAGACAAGGGCTTTGGGCAGCCACAGTCTCCCACACAGAGCATTCTCAGCTACAGCATCCTTACCTTGCTTTCAAAATTTCATGCCTCCTGCTCACCATCTCCCAAAAGAAATAAGAATCCCACTTTCATAGAAATGAGTGTCATTTACCGTAACTGGGCAGCAGCTGTGGCCAGATGTGACAGGACAGGAGAGTCACCTATTGACAAATCATATGGTGGCCTGGACCACCACCAGACAATGACAGTGTGTCTGGTCACCGCTTTATATTCAGCAGAAATCTGAAGAAACACAGACTTCTTGTTGCATTCACAGCTCACTCCCACACACAACTGCTCATCCATCACCAACTCTGACTACATTTTGAGTCAGACCTGACACAACAATGCCACAGTAAACAAGTGCTGGAGGAAACGATGTCACTAACAACAGCAAAATTGCTGTGCTTGAGCCATGTTCCTGATGATGTTACAAGAGCAAATTAAGAACCCCTACTGCCTGCACAATCTTTCTTTCTACATACCCTCTCCTCATTTATTGTTCTTTCCTCAAAAAGCTCAAAAATGAAATTTTGAGGCTAACAAATAAGCCTCCCTGGGGAACAGCCACCTAGCACTCTGGCAATTCTCAAGTGTGCTTCCAGTGTAAGGAAGACAGAAGAGCTAGTATGCATCAGATACATGTATTTTATGGGAAAACTGTGGCTACTGAGTTAATTGTTTTGACAACATAACTGATGGCTAGCATGTAGAAGATATGGCTGATGGCTGTGCAGTAACAATTCTCATAGCAGACTTTTCCATCCTACTCAGCCTGCTCACGGATCAGTAGGAGTTTGGGGGTAAGCGTGCTCCAGAAGACCAGTACCCTCCGTACTGCAGGATTACACTGACATGCAAACTAACCTGAGGTGCTCTACAGGATGATAGGCGGGTGATGTTGTGTAGCTAGACACCCTACCACACCATGTGGATCCAACTGATACAAAGCAAGCAAGCTAAGCCCTACAGTGTGGATTTGTACTTGTACATTTAATGCTCAGCACATGTGAATAGTATGTTATACATAGTCTAGAGCACTACTCCACCATCCTCCTGCTCAAAGCAGGGTCACATTATGAAGTCAGTCCAGGGTGGTGAGGGTTTTATCCAGCCAAGTCTTGAAAATCTCTGAGGATGGAGCCTGCACAACCTTTATGGGCAACCTGTTCCATTGTGTGACTGTCCTTGTGGTGAAAAAACTTATTTTTTATATCTAGTCAAAACCTTTCATTTCAGGTTATGACCATTGCTGTCAGCCTTTCATCATGCATATCCATGAATGGCTCTGTTTTCTCAGTTACCTCCTCGTAGGCACTGGAAAGCTGCCATGAGGTTGTCCCAAAGCCTTCACTTTTCCAGGTTAAATAAGCCCAGTTTCCGATCTCTCCTTCGGGGTTCTGTGCTCCAACTATCTGACCATCTTGGTGGCCTTCTGCTGGACTTACTCAAACTTATAAGTATTTCTCCAATACTAGGAAAGGCCAACACTGAATGCCCTATTCCAGATGTCGTTTAATGAGTGCTGAGTAAAGGTGAATAATCACTTCTCTCAACCCTCTGGCTATGCCTGTGGTAGTACAGCACAGTCTGCTGGCAGCCACCATCTCCAAAACCATCAGCTGCATATACCGTAACAAAAATACAGTGTCTGCTTCCTACACTTTAATGGTTTCTAGGACATCCTGTCCTCTACTGGATCATAAAGGTGAATCAGCCCATTTCCTTTGATTTAAAGTAAAATTTAAATTTGCATTTTCAGTGATTTCAAGAAGGTTCTTCACGCAGTATATCTATACATTGCAGAGTTTTCCTTTTCCTTGCAAAGATAACATTATTTATTGTTAGGAATGTGCTTCATTACTTTTATGCTGTGACTAAGAGCTATATACACTCTAGGGCACATATTAATGATCCATTAATATATTGCTCAGATGTTTAAAATTACTCAGCCTAATGTTTCATGCCTTTCTGCACACCTGAGTTAACACATACCCTGGAGTACTTTCTTGCCTAGTTACAGCACTCTCTCTGCTAAGGAAAACTGGGACTTGATTGCATCCATATATTAATCACAGTGTATGTTTACATAGTATGACTTCACTTAATAGAGTAATGATGAAGAAGCCGGATGTACATAGCTGTCTGGCTGAATGCCTAACTTAGGAAAAAGGGAAGGTTTTCTACAAACATCTTTACATCTCTACAGATGGCCAAAGAAATCACAGAAATGCTAGAGATATTTTTTTTTTTAGATTGTACAATCTATCTTTCTGCATATGGGAATGTCTTCCTGGATCATATATACATATCTCAGTAAGTGGTGTTTGTTAATCTCCTAAGTAGCAATTAATTTCTGTCTTTAAATAATTACATTAAAAGGTGAAGTGCTTAGTGGCAGGAACTCATGAAAAAAGAACCATTATTCACTCCAAAGTTTTTGGCTCCAGTAGGCAGCTCCTGTAAGTGACTTCAATGGGCTGCTCCTTTTCATACAAACTCTCTTTTGTTCTGTCCCTGCAGAGCTTCACGCTGATTCAACTCAATTAAAAAAAAAAAAAATTTCTAGCTTCTGCCAGGGACACGCCCTCTCGTTATACAGGTAACAAATAAGGTTTCTGTTTCTGAAGAAATGTCCCAGGGGAATTATCATCTCTCTGTCAGGAATCATTTTACAGCTCTATTTTGGGTTCTTCTTTTTGCGTTCTCCATTTTTGATGCCTTTATTGGGTTGTTGAAGTAGGATCGTTTACACAGACATGGGTCATGAGATGCACAACCATGTTGTGAGAGATGGAAAAATATTTTTAAGTATAAAACTTCAGAAACTGTTATATTGGATGGATTGGACACTTGGAACAATAAAAAAATAACTGATATGCCAGTGTCGTATTTTTGAGATCCAGGTAGCAATTGGTATGCTGGGTAACACAAAGTCTCAGACAGGAAACAAGATTAGAGAAACCTCATTCCTCCTTTAATATTATTGCATCTCTTGGGTGGGACTATTTGAGTAAGAACTACAAAATAAAGAGAAAAATGACAAAAGGCCAGCATCATGCAGAGAAAGATCTGGTCTGTTCTGATACAAGAGCTGGTTTCAGGCCAAATCCCACATGGCTGATTGAGCAACATTTGGTAAAGCGGTAAACCAGTATATACATAGATTGGTTTACTGCTCTATGTAGCAGTGTAAGATAAGGGTTCTCAAATAATTCCAGTGAAGCATAGAATCTTACTGATGATAAATAAATAATCCAGTTACATCTCTGGGCTTTAAGAGAAAATGACTTCTGAAGGTGACAGCTTCTGCGGGGAATACCAGACTGGAGTGCCCTGGAGGAAACAAAGTTAAAATTGGCTCTGAGACTTAAGACATGTTCATATCAACAAACCAGGCAATGAGATACGTAGGCTCGGGGAACAGCAAAGTAGGCAGGTGGTGTATATTTTTAACAGAGTCTATGCCTCTTGGATCTGGCAGGTAGAGTGCTGTTCTGTAGAGCAATAGCAGCTAATTCACACGGAACTACATGATCACTGGGGTAGAGACAATGGCCAGGTTCACCGGGGTTTTGCCCATTTCACCTCTCTGGGTACTCTGTTAACCAACACAAACTTCTGTCTTTGCCATTCCTTTGCCCCTACGTGAAAGCGGAGAGATAGAGACTCAGTATAGGCAATCTGCCTTATCTTTCTTAATGTAGATCTCATTTTAAATTTTGCCTTTACTTCACAGTTTCAGAGAAAATATCTAAACCTGTATAATATTTTATTATCTTATCTTTAAAATGCTTAGTGATAAAAAATCATGGTCCTGTCTTGTGGCACTCTGATTTCGATCATGCCTCCAAGAGTAGTAGGACCTAACCCCAGCTGGATTTTTGAAGGGCAGCCCAAGAAGCGGGATTCAGTGTTCAGATGGTTGGCTGGAGTGGTTCAGGCAAAGAAAGAGCACACATACAGGTTTGTGGCTTGGAACAGGTGCCTTTGAGAGATTCCTATAGTAGAGTCAAGATGCTGTGTGCCTCAGCACCTCAGTAGAAGCAAGCCTTCTCTTTCAATTAAGTCTGGATAATGGAAATGCTCAGATATCTAGAAAAATAATGAATAAAATAGAAATATATGGACTGATGCATTATTTGGGTTTTTTTTAACCTTTCCCAAAATGCACCATAACCATTGATATTTTAGACACAGATCAGTCGTTTGAGTGCTTAAACACTGCCTAAGATTCCCTCACAGTAATAGAAGTTAAAAGTTCCAGTTGTTACCATGACAGGGAGTTAAATTCCCCTCTTATGAAGCAGTTTATGTGGATATCTTTGGGTGAGGGGAGAATAGAAACAAAAAATCTGCCACCAGCACATGGAGGCTGTATGGCCTTTTGGTGACCACAGTCTGAAATGTAGTTACATCTTTGAATGACCTAGAGCTTCCCAGTCCCATGTTCTAGAAAAACATCAGCCGAGCAATTTATTCACAGTTTGTCTTACACCTGCCCGGGGCTCCTTTCTCCAGGAGCAGGGGAACACAGCTGACTACCAGTAACCCATGGTGGTCAGACAGAAGGAAAGCAGTGACAAAATTTGTTTAGGAAATCAGAGGAACGATGTTATTACACTTTGAACACAAGAATGGGTGGAAGAAAACATGCCATCTGTTGGCAACTCCACCCCCATGGACATGGGTGAATTTTTTAAAGGCAGGTGAATAATGTAGGAATTGTTTCTGAATGGAAACTGTGGTTTTCAAAGCTCTGTGGCAAATGAACCCCCCGTTGCAGCCTGAGAGTCACTTCACTTTGAATAAGTCTTGTGGTAAAGTTCCATTCACTCTCTGGATAAGCATGGCTTTTAAAGTTAGATTACTGATGTAAACATTTACGATTACATATTTAAAATGTGCTATTAATATTTACGGGAAATTAAAATCTCAATTTTGGCGTATATCATATTATACACTATATTACATGCACATGATAAATCACTCTCCATATGTACATATATTTATTTACAGAACAAATACCTATCTCAGGATTAATTTTTGCCTGTAAAATGTTTTGATAATCTGGGATGAAAGATGCAGAGAAATCAGTAATAAACGTTTCTACAATCATTACCTAAATTGCCTACAAATTTTCTGCTCTTTTTCCTTCTCTTTTTTTTTACTTTTAGATCTAAACTTCATTGTGGCTAGATACTTTTTAATCTAGTCTTGTATGTGAGAGAAATGTTCCTTTTTCCATAGTTGCCCAGGATTTTCTCCTGCTAACGTTAGAATATACAGCTCCAGAAAATGATATCTGAATGTTAGTTACTAGATTACCATTAATATTTCATTTTTCTAATGCTTGCATCAATGTTAGCTCTGTCTTAATTTTACTTCACTGGCCAGTTCTACTTAATGCCAGAGTGTCCTCTGCTGTACGTAGCAAAAATAGCAATATGTGACAGGTTCTTCTACTCATGATGGTCAAAATGCAGTGAATTGATAGAAAATGAGACTGTGTAGGGATCTGTGCAGCTTCTCACTCAAATTTCTGCCAAAGCATTTTTCCAAAATCCTTTCTAGTTCCACAAAAATCATCCATGCTACAGATGATTTTGTAAACAGAATTCACATGAAAACCTCCTAATGCTCCTACCTCACCCTCACCAATGTTTTATGTTTAAAGGGAAGATTCCACTAAGTACCACTATTGGGAAAATGGCCTGAGAACAATCCTCTGGGACGTCTTTTCTGAACATCAGACATGAAATAGGGAGAAAACTTCGTAAAGTTTTAAAAATTCAGATTTTTTCTTTTCAATACCTAGCTTTCTGCTTTTTTGGTGAGAACAAACTGGATGTGTGAAAGGTTAGAGGAATACTCCTTTTTAAGGGTGGATACTTAACCATTGCAAGGATGTCCAAAAAGTAAGGTATATGCATATTTTTCTAATTAATAAATAATTTTATAGAAATATTAAAAATACTATCTGAGAAAGACATTTAATTGCAGTCATAATTATTAGCTACCGCAGTAGGATTCAGGACAGACCTGTAGGACTTTGGGTGGATTGTTCCCTCAAAATGTCAGTTAGTTGGTAGTGTTTAAAAGAAGTGATGTTAGGTGGGGTTTCTTTTTGGAACAGCAGTAGGAAGGCTAGAAATGCTCACATTAAGGCTAGAAATGCTACTCGTATTCAGCAGCATAGAGCACCTTCCATGCAAAGAGAACTCCCTTGGATCCTTCGACTTGAAAAATCACTGAAGGTGATACGATAAAAATCCTATGAAAGGATGCGAAGGTGAGCAGAGAACCATTATTTATTCGCTATTTCCACATCAATAGAAGCAGCAAGCATCCAATAAAGCTTTAAGGGATCAGGTCTGAAACAACAAAGAAAACACTTTTGCTCATCACCTTGCCATTGAACTGAGAAAGTGTGATACAATGCCAGAAAATAAAGCCGAAGATCACTTTTAAAAGTGAGGCCAGACACATTTATGGACTACGTGCAAATGTAAAATACCATGCACCCCCCATCATGGGAAGTTCCTTAACCTGACAGACGAAAGACACTGGTAGGCTCGGGTTGCCTGGGGGCCTTATTTACATCTATTATTTCCCAGGGCAAAACGCCGGTGTATCTGTCCTCCTGTACCAACAGCCCCTAGCTCCGACCCTTCTCGCCACATCCTACAGCCTCCCAGAGCCCATTAGGAGAGCTCTCCAAAGACACTTGGGAGGGGACGGTTGGTGCCCAAAGACTTGGCGGGCCCCGCTGGCCCTAACGGCCACGCCCCAAGGGCCGCGCGGAGGCTGCTGGGAGAGGCGCGAGGGCCGCGCGCGGTCGAGGGGCGGGAACCGCCTCCACCGGAAGTGAGGGCAGGAGGA
>NW_010263818.1:0-2276 GCF_000690775.1 Eurypyga helias
CCTGCCTGCACTGACAGCCTGCCTGCCTGCCCATTGCACCCCCCACTCAGCAAATCCAGGTGAATCAGGATGCTCAGGGACCCCTCACCACTCCCAGCCATGCCCTCACCGCCCCTCCCCCAGCATCCCACCAGGATGGGGTGCAGTGTGCTTGTCACCCGTGTCACGTGCCCATCACATGTGGGTGCATGGCAGTACCCTACATCCTGTGCTGATCTCCACCACCACATTTTTGGCAGAGTGGGAAGCATCCCAGCACAGCACCCGCTGCCAGCTGGGATAGAGGACGCTGGGAGCCCCAGGGGACCCTGCCATGGGGAGGGAGGGGGCAGAGAGGTGAACCCCCAAAGGGGACACTCCACAGTAGGGAATTCTCAACCACCAAAGCCATGGACCCAGCATCCCTGGGCACACAGGGTCTTGCTCAGTTTTGGGGGGTTCGATGCACCAGGAGCAAGAAACCCCCCAGAGTACAGGTTGGAGAAAAGGGGATTTTTACAGGATATTTTTTTCCCCATCACCATAACTGCAGCTTTTCTGCTGCTGGCTCCCAAGGGATGTGGCTCTGACATGTACAGGCAGGAGCAAATCTGCCCAGCACCCTTCCCAGGGTGTTCGCCAAGCCACGCGGGCATTATGCCCCATTGATTTTTCCTGGAAATGGGGAAAACATAGGTGGGAAAATTTCCATCCCAGAAAAAAAGGGATGTTCCCCCTGAAAATACTCTCCCTAAATACTGCAAAGCCCTGACACCCAGCTGCATTCGTTTGGGTGTCAGGAGGCTGGAGCAGGCTGCTCCTCCCGGCTGCCTGCTGCCCTCCATCCCAGCTGCCCTCCATCCCAGCAGCCGCATCTGCCCATCCCTCGCTGCGGCGTGGCCCCCGCTACCCCCCGATGGGATATTATCCTTCAGCCGGGTGATTTCCTCCCAAACACCATATGCCTGGGGCTCGCCGGGGATTTAACTTTTCATTTCGCTGCATTTGGAAGAGGTCTGGCGTTTTTATTCTGCCTTGAATTCCCCTCTGTGCTGCATCCAAAGATGCTGAGAGCATCGCTCCCTCCCGCTGAGTCCATCCTGTTGCGTGGGGCAGAAATGCCCCATTTCTAGGAGGTTTGGCCAAAACCATGTTAGGGTTTAGGGAGAGAACACCCCCGGTGCAGGGCTGTAGGGCTGGATCTGGCCCGCTAGCGGGATGCCCGATGCTGTGGGACCCCGTGAGCACCCAGGGCTACGTGTCCCCACAGCAGATGGAGCATCTTTGGGGCTAATGAAGCACATGGGGCTCCCAGGGACCGGTTGGATCCCGTCCCTATCCCTAGGAGGGAAAGCAAAGCCAGCTCCCACCCCCAAAGGATGCTATGGGTCCCCACATCCCCACTCCAAAGCCCACAGCATCCCATGCAGGCACACCCACCCACCTCAACCCCTCTTTTTGAGGGCATTGAAGGCATTTTGCTGATTTTTGCTCTGCCAGCGCCTTCACCCTGCTCCTGGGGAGCCCGAGGAGCCGTTGGAGGCGTTTTCATTGCGCGGTACCCGTGAGCCGCCCGTCTCCACTTAGGGAAATTGGCTGCGATTTAAATGAACGGCGAGCGAGCGAATTGACTATTAAGAAGGTGCAAACACCGCTGTGAACCCAGGGACTTCATTTAATGACTTGGAAACAAGTTCTTGACCTACTTCCAACTTGCAAAAGCCTTCGTGAATTTGCAGAGGAAAAGAAATTAAAGGCGCCAGGGCCTTGATTGCGCTCTGGTAGTGGGTGGTGATGAGCAAGATGCGGCCCCTGGCCACAAAGATGCTCTGGGACTGAGCAGCCCCATCGTAAAACATGGCAGGAGCAAAAAACGGGGTGAAAGAGGAACAAATTGGGTCATTTCCCAGCTGTTGCAACCCCTCAATAATGCCAGTGGGTTTTGGGGGGCTCCTGGGTCTGCACACCCCCTTTCTGCCCCCCAAAATGCCCCTTTCTGTCAGCGTTGCTGGATTTAGGAGATCTGGGCACATGGCTCAAGCATCCCAGATCTCTGGGATGCGGCTGTAGGAACTGGGGGTACAAGCAGAGACTTGGGGTGCATGGGCTCCCTTGCCACAGCTCCCCAGCACGCACCACCCATCCAATGGGTTTTCCTTCCTCTCACCTATTCCCCCACCCCACCCCCGGCCCCCTTCCTGGTTATTTATTTCATTTCACCGCATCCGGCAGTGTTGCCATGGGAACGCAGCGGCAGGCCCGGCCGGGTGCGCGTGTTTTTCCACACCCCGCCCAGA
>NW_010263818.1:2326-6147 GCF_000690775.1 Eurypyga helias
CCTGGGTGCGGGGTCACCTTTGCACCCATCCCCAGGACAGCCCGAGAGACCTCAGCACCCATACGGCTGGGTGCCCTCCAAGCACCTCAGGTCCATGCTCCTGGCTCCATCCATCCCTGGGGGGGTTTGGTACAAGGAGGGCTGGGAAATGCAGCCCTGGGCTGGCTGATGGCAATAATAATTAATAATAATAATAATAATATCCCCTAAATGCAGCCCAAGGGCTGCAAAATGCCCTTTGCACAAGGCCGATTACACCCAGCCCACTACTGGTTTGGCTCCATCACAGGGAAGGGAAACTGAGGCATGGCATGGGGAGACACCCCTAAACCTTTGCAGTGCCCTGACATGCTGGAACACTGAAATAATGCTGGGGCAGTGGGTGTTCCCCCATGGAGAGGGGTGTTCCATCACCATCCTGGGCTTCTCCTGATTTACACCCACTAAAATAAAGCCCTGAGCCACTGCTGGGCCCACTGGGTCCCAAAACTGCGGGTTTTGGGTGGATTTGACTCTCGCCAGCTCCGATGTCCTCAGCAAGGACCCGCAGTGGGTCATTGCCTCAGAGGAATTTTGGGTAGGGTTTATTTTTCCAGCAGACATCACAAATTTCACATTTCCCCGCAAGCAGGCTGCTCTAACTCCAAAGCAGCATTACCTCTATTTAACTTTAATTCAAGATTACATCTATTATTTGCACCGTCCTGTAAACGCTGAGACAAGACTTTGTTATTTTTCTCGCCTCCCAGCAAGGAAACATTTCCACGTCGAGGTAGAGCCAAGGAAATTGAAGCAGCTCAATTCCACACTTGCCCTTCTGAGGTTGGCTCCAGAGTGATGCCCTCCTGCACGGCGGGTTTTATTCCCACCGGGAATTGCTCCATCCCCTCTGGAATTGATCAGGAGGCACGAACGCATTTAAGTGTCCCAGCAGAAGGGAGCCGGGAAGATCCCGTTAATCCCGAGCTTGTGCTGCTCTGCATGCACCCAGCCTAACCCTGCAAACGACCCTGAAACAACCCAGGACGCCGAGGTCCCCTCGGTGGGGAGGACATGGGGTGGTGACACTCGCGGGTTGGGGTAAGGAGGTGCCAGCAGTGTCCCTGCGGGAATATGTGCCCCGGGGAGGGCAGCGGTGCCCAAGGAGGCACTTGCCGTGGAGAGGAAACTGAGGCACGTGGCTGCCGGCCCGACGGGACACAGCCGTTCCCTCCCATGAGGCTGAGGTGCTGCACCCCCGCGGGTCATTGGTGGTGGCTGGGGAAGGGCTCATCCTGAGCACTGCTGTGCCATGCCTCAGTCTATCTGGAAAACGGGCTAAGGCCTGCCCGGCCCTGCGCAGCACCGCTCCCAGGGCATTTGCTGTCTTGGTCAGGGTGACCAGCTCCACCAGAGTAGGTCTAATGGGGAAACTGAGGCACAGAGGGGTGGTGGAGAAGACCAGAAGTTCAAGACCTGGAGAAAGGCTGTGCCTTGAGGACAGCAGGTTGAGAGCTCCTCCAAACCCACGGGAGCACGTGGAGACTGGGATTGGACTGAGTCGTGCTGAATTACATGTCAGTTAAGCCCCAAGGAGCAATCAAGAGCAGAAGAGATGCAACGGCCAGTGGCACAGGACTGAAGGAGGAAGGGGCGCAGGGGAGCGATGGGAGCCAGGCAGAGCCTGGTCACGCTGCCTCAGACACACAAATCGAGAAGGTGGGCTGTGTTGGAGCAAATCCATCTGGAACCAGAGGAGGAAGCGACATGGTCATGCAGCCCCATGCTCTGCCCGCGTAACCCAGCTGCAGTCTGGGATGGAGTGTGAGCCTGCTGTCCCATCAGTCCCATCCATTTTATCCATCCCATCTCATCCATCCTATGCATCCCATCTATCCCATCCATCAATCCTATGCATTCCATGCATTCCATCCACCCCGTCCCATCCAACTCACCATTCATGCCACAGCAAATAAAGCCTCTGCCATGGTCCAACACAGATCCCTGATCCCCAGCTCAGCCTCAGAGGCACTTGCTGCCTCCAAACCATCAGCAACCATCCCCCCCATGAAAGCCAGCTTCAAACAAAGAGCCTTTCAGATAAGGAAAATCAGGATTAATCAAGTACCTCAATTAGCCACAACGAGCCATGGCTTGTCATCACACCAGAGACTCGCAGCAGAAAGCACATCAGCAGCACAGCCGCCGAGAGGCTCAGAATTAATTAACATGGAGCAAAAAAACCCTAAAACCCGCCCAGCAAATGGGGAATTGCTTGGAGTGGTGGGGATTTCTCCCTGTGAGTCTGGAGATGCCAAGTGGAGCCACAGCCCCGGCCCTGGCAGAGCACCAGTGGCACCCAGACCCGCATCTCCTCCGGTGCCGGTTTGCCTGTGGGATGTAGTGACGGAGGGGACAGCCCCCGCCACCTGCGGGGACCCCAGCTCAGCGCCCACCCAACCCCACGGCCCACAGCCGGTAGGTGAGGAGGAGCCTTGCGGGAGCCTGCCGACAGAGCCGTCAACACACCGTAGGCGAGGGACTGATCCTGCCCCACTTCAGCCTGGGGGAAGTCACGGCTTAAACCTGGGAAATCTTGGGCTTCAATCTGGGGGATCTTTGGCTTAAATATGGGGGATTTTCAGCTTAAATATGGGGGATCTTCGGCTTAAGGCTGGGGATCTTGGGCTTAAATTTGAAGGATCTTCGGCTTAGATGTAGGAGATCTTGGGCTTAGATCTGGGGTATTTGGGGCTTAAATTTGAGAGATCTTGCTTAAATTTGAGGGGTGCACAGGGACAGCAAACAGGATGGGGAACCAGAAGAGATATGGGGATCCTGATATCCTAAATAACAAATTCTGGGGGTGAGACACAGACAAACAGTGGGGCTGGACCAGGATGGGGAGCAAGCAGGAGCCAGTGGCTTTGCCCAGCTCCAGCACAAGGTGGGGATCCAAGGAAAAGCCACCTTGGGCTACTGGAAAGAGGAGGAGCCAGATAACCCCATCCCCAAAACACTGGCAAACCCCCACTAGACACTGACCCGGGTGGGATGGGACGGATCCTGGCCGAGATCCCCACCAGCCCAACGTGACCGAACCCATTTGGACAAGGATTAAGTCACAGGCAATTTCCACGCTAATTCTCCCGGTTAAGTTCTTTAGCCTGACATCTGTGAGGAGTGAGAGGTAATTTCCCCGGATCTCAAACGGTGCCTCAAAGATGCCGTTAATATAATCCGATAGAGGGGAGAAAAAAAAAAATATATATTTTTAAAAATCCAATTTACTGACTTATTTAGTGACACCTTTCGTAATCAATTCTCCCAGGAAAGAAACTCTGATTAAAGCCAAGCGCATTGCTATGGAAACCGGCAGTCACTCCTCCCACGGCCCGCAGGTTGGGAAGGAGAAAATCGGGTGAGGAAATCTGCCTGGTAACAACCCCGTTAATGAGCCAGGGAGCAAAAATAATCCCTCGGAGCGATGCTGCCGCAAAAGGAGCAGCCGAGCCGGCGGCAGCCGGTGGGGAGGCGAAACCACGCGCAGCTCCCAAAATATTTATTTTTATGGGAGGGTAGAGCTGTTTTTTTGGCGGAGGGGATGCTCCTGCATCCTGGAGATGGCACCCAGGCGTGACTGGGTGCACCCACAGAGCCCTTAAAGTACAGGGTAAAACCCCACCGGGATGCAGGTTTGAGAGATTCAGCTGCCCAGCAGCCCGTGAGGAGGTAGCTGCCAGCATAAAAGGGATTTAGACAATAAACCCAGTGGTTTTTCCTCTCCTCAGGGTGATTCCCCAAGCCACAGGCAGCCACAATGCCTGGTGAGGGGCACCGCT
>NW_010263818.1:6176-7559 GCF_000690775.1 Eurypyga helias
CCTGCCCTCCTCCCTGGTGAGCGAAACCCCCTGGGCATGAGTTTCTTGGAGAATTGGAGATTTATTCTTATTTCTACACCGAGTAACAGCCCCGAGCTCCTGCAGGGCTCAGGGGTCTCCTCCTGGCTGGATGTGTGCCTCACTGCAGCACCTGGCAAGGAAGAGATGCTCAAGGCACCCATGGGTGCTGGCAAGGCAACAACAAAACCTCCCATGGGCTGAATCCAAAAGCGGGGTCAGCAGCAAGCGGCACAGAGGGACTTGTGGGTTTCCCCAAGCACCCACGATGCTTTTTGGAGTGCGTTAAGGAGTGAAAGGCTGCACAGGACACCATTAGTGTCGCTCATTAACTATTGAGGAATTTAATAGCAATCCCACCCGGCATTTTCCTTAAATTCCCTATATCACCATGGCCAGGGATGGGAGAGGACCCCCATCCAGCCCAGGGCCATGATCCCATAGGACCAGAGCATCCAACCACTGCCATCACCCACCCACATCCCGTTGCAAACCAGAGCATCGGAGCCGGAGCAGCATTCAAAGGGATGCGCCATCCTAATAAAACCAGAAACCTGAGTATTTTGAACAATTCCCTCAGCGGAAGAGCTGGTGCTGTTAAACCCGCCGGTACCTTTCCCATTCAGCGCGGAGAGGATTAACAAGGCGCCTCAGCAGAGCGTGCCATGACCACCGGCGCATCGTTAAACGCAGTGATTAGAGCTGCCACGGACGGGAGCTCATTAGAGACTTCTTAAACATCCATAAAAATTGCTTTTATTAATTGGTTCATCCTCTTTTTATACCCCCCGCGTTGGGGAGGGGATTTTCTGGGGTTGCTTTCTACGAACCCCTTTGTTGCGTGGTGGTGGATGGGGAGCTCCCAGGGCCGGATCCATCCCAGCACCTGCCCTGGGGCCTTCCCACTCGGCTCGGCCGCATCCTTTAATGACAAGGCATGACACCGGGATGTCACAATGTGTGACAACGCTGTGGTCCGGCACAGCCGTCAGTCCCTCGCATCCCACAGAGACATGAGCCCATCCCCCTGGTGTCAGGGCCAGCCACACATCAGGGAAACCAGGATTTTCCCCCCAAACCTGCTTTTTCCCCTATAATGACATGGGATAGCCCTGTGAGCTGGGTGATGGGTGGTCCTCCCAACTTTGGCACCCGCAGGGTGCTGCCCCAAGCCATCCCCTTTCGGGTGCACCCACAGGAGGGCTGAGGATTTCCATATCAAAATTTTGGGGAAAAACTGATTCCAGCAGCACCCATGGCCTGGACACAGGACTTGGGGGGGGGACTCCTGGGGCCTCCCCATGGGAAATGAGGCTCCAGGACTCTCCCCACATCCCCCTGCTCCATCTCCTCTTCCCCAGGGCG
>NW_010263818.1:7788-11002 GCF_000690775.1 Eurypyga helias
TGGAGTGTGTTAGTGGGGTGGGGGGCCCCCCGCCCAGGAAGGAGGAGATGGAGCAAGGGAACACAAGGAGCCCCATTTCCCATGACAGGGACTACAGGGGGACCCCAGGCTTGTCCCTCTCCCCCAGCCTGTATCCTGGCCATGGGTGCTGCTGGGCTGGGGTTTCCCACAAAATTTTGAGGTGTAAGGTTGGGGGCAGCACCCAACCTCCAGACGGTGGGGTGGGAGTGCTTGTGGGGTGATGGGGAGGACCTGCACCCGATGGGGTGTAAACCAGCCCAAAATGGCCCCCATGTTCCTACCCACTGGAGCCCAGGGTAGACACCCCAAATTCACGCGCTTCCCGGAGCAGCCATCCCCGTGCCTGGCAGAGCCCTGCCAGCACCCTGCCCAGCACCCATCCTGAGCTCAGCCCCGCAGCCCCAGGCCGAGCCCAGGCTGGGCTCAAGGGGCAGCATCCCAGGGGGGGCTGCCTTAAAATCTGGTGAGATGCAGCCCGAGAAAGGTTGGCAGGACAGGGATGTCACCCCCCTGGCGCTGGAGGGGACTGCGGGGAGCAGCCCCAGCCCATGCCCGCCTCTGCTCACCGTCACCCACACAACTGTTGAGCTTCAGGGGGAAAGAAAAATTAAAAACTATGTAAATAAAGCCTGTAATAATCAATTGGTGTTTATCAAGTGGGTCGTAACAGCACCAGCCGGCTGCTGCCAAATTAAATCCTTGTTTGGAGTCACTGCGTCAGAGAAGTGATGCGAATTCCCACGAGGGAATAAAACAGGTCCTGGCACTGATCCTGTACGTGCTTCCCGGTCCCATGTTCCTCCCAGGGGGAAGGGGGGTGACATTCTGGGCCTCCCCAGGAGCAAAGGGAGATGGGACATGGCCACATCCTGGGCTGCAGCAGCAGAGCCAGGAGCTGTAGGTGATGGAGGCATGGCCAGGCTGGGCACAGGGACCCTTGGGGACCATCCCCACTCCCCGCAAGCTCCATACCCAGTCCCAGACAGACAGCACTGTCCCCATGACGTCCCTTCCAAAGCCCAGCTGTGGTACCCATGGCCACGGGGCTCCTGATGGCCAAGCTGCCATGCCCGGGGGATGCTACCATCAATACACGTGCCACCCTCCAAGCAAAACCCCAGTGCCATCTCCAGCCCTGGGGAGCAAACAGGCACCCCCAGTCCCCCCAAAACATTGCTGCACTCTGACCACCCCACCAGCCCCTGTGCTGGTGGTCCCTACACTGTTGCAGGGACTCATGCCAGCCCTGTGCCACCCCAGTGCCCATCACAGGGCTCCTGGGTGTCCCCCCCCTCCCCGAGCCGAGGGAAAACTGTGCCAGATGCAATAAAAAGGGGCCAGGAAAGGCCGGGTTCGCCTGAGAGTCCTGGCAGCTGCCGAGGGGAATTGGCAACGGCCAGTGAAGGGCTGGAAGTGGCAGCAGAGGAGGGGACAGGAGGGGACAGCAGGAGGGTGTCCCAGAGGCGCAGATGGGGATGCCGTGTCCCCAGGGTGGGTAAGGGGGACAGGGCTGGTTCCTGAGCCAAAATAGGGAGGAAAAAAAGAGTAAATACAAATCAAAGCTTGTAAAGGGTTTGTGCAAAGCTGCCTGCCCCGTGCCTGGGTGCTGCACCCCAGAGTGGGTGCTGGATCCCTTCCTGGGGCTGGGGGATGCGGTTCAAGGCAGCGGGGACCCCGGCTGAACCCCATGGCCAGCACCGCTGTGCTGCCCTGCCTCCCAGCACTCCTGGCCTTTTGGTGGAGTGGAGGGGGGGCAGGATATGTGTGCAGGAGAGAGTCCTGCGGGGACGGGACAAGGATCCTCAGCTCGACATTTCCAGGCAACGGCTGAGGATCACGTTGATCTGAGCCGTCACTGCACAGAAGCAGAGAGCAAACAGGTTTTCCCGTGGGCTCCCGTTAGCCTCAGCATCCCTCGCTGTGCTGCCTGAGCATCCTCTACTCCCACCCCCAGCATCCTCCATGCTCACCTCAAGCACCCTCCACTCCCCAAGCACCCTCCATGATCACCCTCCGTGATGACCCCATGCATCCTCCACTCCAACTGGAGCATCTTCTGCTCTAACCCCAAGCACCCTCTGCTCCCACCCTGATCATCCACCTCTCCCCTGGGACATTTCCTAGTTGGGGCTTTGGCTTGGGTGTCCCTGGGATGACACGAGTGTGCCCAGGGGACAAGGTGCTCCACACCACCCCAGTGACATGCCCACGGCTCCCTGCAGCTCTCAGACCCAAACTGCGACACTCTGCAGCAGAGCCAGGCCATGCCCAGCCCTTTGTCTTCCCAAATTCTTTCCAGCAAAGGCCTTCATGTTTTCCTTCCCCCGCAAGAGACCAAGGAAAGCAAAGCTGCTCTGCACTGGCTCCTCTCTGGCTCCCTGGTGCCACGCTTCCAGTGTCCCCAGGACACAGGCCCTGCCCCATGCATCAGCAGTGGCAAAGGGCCGCACTATCGATCTAGTTATGGGAAGAGACCCGAGTGACCCAGAGCGCTAATTAGCCTTAATCAAGGTAATTAGCCTGAGAACCAAGTAGCAGACCAGCTCTCAGAGCCTGCTCCCTGCCCTGCCTTCGGTTGTGTCCCCTGCGTGGCTGCCACCTCGGGCCAGGCATGGTGGCCGTGTCCCCTGCTTGGGTGACACCCAGTTTGGGCAGTGAGGATGACGAGGTGCCAGCAGACTGCCAGGCGGGAAGCACAACAGCTCAGCTGGCACCAGAGGTTCTGCAGAGCCGCTGGTGTCACTGCCCGACCTGGGGTGCCCGAGGGATGCTCAGTGGCAGAGCCTGCAGTGCCGCCTCCCCCCGCGCCCCCCCAAGGGGACGGTCCCTGCTGCCAGGTCGGAGCAGGACGTAGCACCACGTGTGCACGGTGAGCAACTTGCACGTGCGTGTGACGAAGGGCTGCGTGGAAGGTCCCTTGTCGAGTCACCCCCAAACCACCCCTGCTGTGGGCTGCACAGAGCCCCCAGCCCAGCACAGGGGTCCCACCAGCCCTGGGGGGTGCAGCTGCATTTGCCGCAGCCCCCAAATACTTGTGTTTTCTCACACGCTTTTGGGCATCTGAGCAGCTCTGGCATTTACACCCCAAAAACTCGCCCCACGCCCTCCTGCATCCCTCCCTCGAAGCTCCTGCCTCCCCAGCATTGCTGGGATATGCCGAGCCCCCCAACACCCGGCCAAGCCCCCCAGCACC
>NW_010263818.1:11105-13348 GCF_000690775.1 Eurypyga helias
AACAGCCCCTGAGAAGCTCTGTGATGCCACAGCTTGATCCCTCTCTGGGGACTACAGGGAGGAGATGTTTGCCTAGGGAGGGGTCCAGGCCTGATCCTGCACCCCCTTATGCAGCCACAGCCCCGAAGGGGTGGCAGTAGGTGGTCCCCAGATGACACAGGACTGTGTCGCCATGGGTGCTCCTGGGGGAGCTCTGCAGGTCCCCAAGGGACCCCCCTCCCCAGCCTGCCCCAAAACAGCACTGGGAGGAATTTCTCCATTCAGGTGTTGCCTAGAGCCACGAAGTCACGGAGACCACGAGGGACCTCGCAGGGACAGAAGCGACTGCGTGGGTGCCCCCCTCTAACGGGGTCCCTCCTCCGGCCCCCAGAACACTGCTGCACGCTTCTGGGTACCAGAGCAGCTCAAACGTACCCCTTGAAACCCACCCTGCGCCCGCCCGCATCCCTCCCCCCAAGCTCCTGCTTCCTAAACCCCCCTGGCATCACCAGGATGTGCCAAGCCCCCCAACACCCTGTGGGCTCCCAGCAGCCAAACCCTGATGGGGAAGGGGGAACCACAGGTTCCTACAGCATCGCCGCCCCCAGCACGGGGGGCAACGGACTGTACAAACCACTGTGACATCCTGAGGCAAAACGCGTCGGAGAACAGCCCCCAAACCGCATTCTGCTGCAGAGCGAAAACCAGAGAGGGGTGAGGTTTCCCAGCCAGGCACGAGGGAGCCCGTATTAATCTTATTAATAAAACACCTGGGGTTTAATGTCCTGTTTAAATACAACCGGGGCCGCTCTCTGCCAACTTTGCCTTCCCAGTTTTCCAGGCCGTTACATACGTATTTTGAAAATTGAAATAAATAGCTGCTTTCAAATGGGGGGAAGAAAAAAAAAAGACACCAAGAGGCCCATCCTGAGCATTCCCCTGGAGCAGGACATTTTCTCCTCACTCAGCCCCCAACGCTCCATCACTTCCATCCAAAAACTGCCCCCAGCTCCATGCTGCGTCAGGGATGGGGACATCCCCAGGCAGCCCAGGAGGATGAGGGATGGGAATACAGCCTGGATGTTGGGAGGAGAGGGGTCTGAAGCTACCCGCTCGCCTGCAGCCCGGCTTGGCCAGGCACCGCAGCGATCAATACGCAATAACCTGCGTCTCGCCGGCCGGCACGGGGGGAGCTGTTAAGACACACGGCCAGCGTGATGGGAGCAGTAGGGTTTTGTGGGTATCTCATCCCAGCCGCATGCTCCTGGAGCTTTTGTCCCCTTTCCATAAGGATACCCCTCCCCAAGGGTCAGTACCCAGAGGCAGCTGCAGCACCCCAAGGGGTCCCCAGCCCCGTGGAGGAAGGCGATGGCGGCAGGACCCCTGGGTGATGTGCAATGGCTGCCGGGTTACAGAGCCCTTTTCCAGCCCCAGAGCATCGGCACAAGGCTTGGATGGTGTTGGTACCCTGGTGCCCACAGCCAGCATCCTCCTAACAGCCATACCCCACGGCTGTATCGACTCTGTGGATGAAGCAGGATCAGTGCAGGGCCGGCAGTGCTGCAGGATCAGTGCTGCGTCCAAGTCCCAGGAACGGATGGGCATTTCCCATCAGGAACTGAATTTCTCTGCCATCAGTTTTGAACCATTTGAGCCCTGAAACCTTCTCCCTGCTCAATTATTCAGCCCCTCCAGATCCTCCCTGGGCCTTCTCCCCAGGGATACTGGGGAGTGACCCATTGCTGGGGGAAAAGTGGTGGGAGCCATCAGTGCCTATGGCCAGGGAGAGCATCCCCCAGGGTGCATTGTCTGCAAACAAATCAAGCCGCGAGGAGCTCGGCCGAGATGTTCATCGATCCACCAGCAGCGAGTTCCTGCAGCAAAACCAACCGGTTCGCTGCCGACACACAACCCAGGGCACTCGGCACCTCCCAGACACATCTGCTTGTCACCGGCACGGGGACATCCCTGCAGTCCCCCGCATCCCCTGCAGATGCCCGGAGATGACCGCTGGCATCGAGCCCGGGGCAAATGTTGGCCAAAGGCAGTGGGGAAAGCCATCACACCCAGAGGTAATGACTTCTTGCCATTAATCCCCTTTGGGGCTAAAAAAGGTGCTTTTCTCCCCAAGAGCTGCACCCTTTGCCTTATTCTCTCCCTGGGCTTTCTCCCCAGGGATACTGGGGAATGACCCATTGCTGGGGGAGAAGTGGTGGGAGCCATCAGTGCCTACGGCCAGGGAGAGCATCCCCCGGGGTGCATTG
>NW_010263818.1:13708-15211 GCF_000690775.1 Eurypyga helias
AGAATCTCTTCTTCCTCCCTTCCTTCCTCAGGCCAGCCACAGAGATCGAGCTTCTTGAGAAGCTGCTTTGCCTCATCTTCCAGCCTCGGATCTCTCTTCCCCATCCCCTTCCAGTGTCTTGGGGATGTGTTTGGGGACGGGAGACCTGGCTGCCCTACGGGCTGGCAGGGATGTGGTACCAGGGCAGCCCATCCCCAGCTCGCCCCGTGCCAGGCCATGCTCACCTCCGACCCATCAGTCCGCACGCTTCCTCCAGTGATGATTTTATTCCTTCTCTTCTTTCTTTCTAGTACTGAAACAAGCATCATTGATTTTTTATAGTGCTAATTTTTTCCCTAACAGAAAGCCACCCAGGATTAAATCAAATTGCCTGTCGGCATCTAAACACTAATATGGCAGTTCAGTACCTTTCTCCAGCCAAACTTGTGAGCTCAGTAAGAAGCAACATCAAGTTTGGCTGGACAAGACTCATTTTCCCAGACATCAATTAGGCCACCAGCTTAAAAGCTGATCACGTCGCGCATCAACCTTTTCTTCCCCTGCTCTCACAGCTTCTGTGTCAGGCCAGGCTCTTTTCTGGCTCACCCTCTATTCTCTCTACAGCCCAGCCCTCCAAGACATTTATTTTCCAGTTCCCATCACTCCCAGCTCTGTTACGAACCGGCATGAATGATTTAGAGAGTTCTTCAGCTGGTCTCGTTAATACTCTTGGGTGCACGTTAGCTGGTCCTGCAAATTTAGACATACGGCGCTTTAATCGTGGTTTTAATTGTGAGCTGTAAGGCTCTGCCTTCCCAAACGCGCGCCAATAAACCTTTATAGCGGCCTGTCAAGCGAAGCTCTGCCTGTGAATAACGCGGGTGCACCGGAGGGTGCCCGTCCATGGGCAGGTGGCACGGGGCTGGGATCCTCCTCCACAGCCTCTCCTGTGGGGTGGTCACCCAGGGAGGTGACAAGGTGGGTGACAAGGCAGGCTGGGATTTTTCATGCCTCCAACACACACAGTTGCCACCCTGGGGCTGCCTCCAGATCCTCAGCACTGCCCATTCCCAGAGCATCCCCATCCCTCCACGCCAGCACCCACCAGCCCACAGCACCCCCGGGCACACCCAGCGTGGCCCATCCCGCCGAGGTGGGGTGTGGGGAAACAAGGGGCTCGCCATCCCCGATGTGCTGTCAGCCCCCCATTTCCATGGCAACCATGCAAATGTGAAAGCTTTCCATAATCATTAGGGAGCGAAGCTGAGCAGTATAAACAGTGACTGCAGTAGATTACATGCCTATTATGAACAGTCGCGCCTTCTGAGTGCTGGTAATTATACCTAATTGTGCATTTAATTGTGTAATTGAAAACCCCCATCCAGAGTTCAGCCCCAGCTCCTTTCCCCCTTCCCCGATAGTGGGAAGGCAGCCGGGCAGCTCTGGCCCCGCTGTCCTCCTTGCTGTCCCCACGCCGGGGACCGGGCACGATGGGAACCGCGCGAGGACAAAAGATGCTGGCGG
>NW_010263818.1:15226-18238 GCF_000690775.1 Eurypyga helias
CGCCGGTGCTCAGAGGGTTGGTGGCCAAAAAATGGGCAAACGAGGGCAGGAGGTGGTGACAGCAGGGCCACAAAGCCCCCAAGGGTGCTGTGGGGTCCCACAGGGGAAGGGGATGTCACCGATAGCTGGTGGGTGGTTGAGGGGATGGGGCCATCCCTTCACCTACCCTTCATTAAGCCGACCCCTGTTTGTTCCTTTTCCAGGCTCAGTGATGGGGAGTCACATTCCAAAGGCTCTCGGTGCCCTGTGCAAAGCCCACAGCTCGAGCAGGCAGGACGGGATGGACCCACAGCCCCTCTCCCTGCACCCTGACCCTGGGAGGCTGTGGGAGGAAGAATGCCATGGTGTGGCACGGTGTGGCACAGCAATGCTGGCTCTGGCAGGATCAGACGGGCGGGAGGTGCCAATGGAGCTTTGCTTTTCCAGCCAATTAAAGGAGAAGCAGAGAAACAAAGAAGGAAACGAAACCCCAGTTTGGAGCGACGCTGAGCTCGGCAGGCAGAGGTGGGAGCACTGAGCATCTCCTCTCCCCACCCAGTTCTGGGGCTCAGCAATGGGCTCAGCACTTTGGGACGGAGAAGAGCCCGAGCAAGCCTGCCCCACACCGGTGCCCGAGCACGGCACCCCTCCCCCAGGGTACAGAGTGGGATGGCCAAGGGATGGGTGACAGGCAGCCAGCTGGATCCAGCCAGATCTCAGCTTCTGGCAGTCCACATCCCGATATCCCGTCACCGCCTCACCCCCTAAAGCAGCGCAGCTGTCCCGACATGCAACCGACACCACTAGGCTTCAGAGTTAACAGGAGTCGCGGCTTGCAGCTCTCACACCCCCGTGCCCACGCTGGCGAGTGGCACAGGTTCGTTTCCATCCAACTGCCCCAGCAGCTTCCACATTCACATAAAGAGAAGATAAATCCTCCCAACAACAATTTCCCGGAGAAAGGTTGAATAAAGCACCACAAACCCCCCAGATAGTTTTTTGGTCTTCTAGATGATGGGGGGACTGGACAAAACCTGAGAGTTTTGATTTCATCCCACCTCATCAGCATAAGTATCTCCCAGCAGCACCTCTCGAGGTGGGGCAGGGCCAGCACGTGTCTGGCAAAAGGATCCCTGGGCAGGTTTGTTGGCTTTTTCCAGAGAAAAGCGTTAAGTGCAGGCAAAATCTGGCGGGTGCTGCCTGTGCCCTGGGAACGGAGACACGGAGCTCTGTCAGCATCACCTCGCCGAGTGGTGGAGAAGGAGCCTGTGGGATATTTGGATGCTCCGAAGCGGCTGACCTGGCTCCCCACTGTGCCATGGCCTGAAAACCAGTTTCCCAAACTGGTTCAGGCCAAGTGCTGCCCCGAGGTCTGGGCTGTGGGGGGTTGAGCAGGCACCAGGCAGGCGTGTTGCCCTCTCCCACCCCAGCACGGAGGACCCTGTGCATGGACCGTGTGCCCAGCGGGTGCCAGCAGCAACCCAACGCGCTGCAGCCATGGAGCATCCTCTGCCACTATGAGCACCCCTGTGCCCAGGGGGTACAAGGGACCAGGGGCACATCCCCTGGGTCCAAGTTCCAAATCTTGGGGCAACCAGTAGGGATGTGAGAACATGCCTGCAGGGTCACAGCAGCACCTGGGAAGCTGCGGGAAAGTGGCCTGGCAGCAAGGACCGGCCACACATGGTGGCATCACCCAGGGGTGGGCTGGGCCTCACCTGTGAGGCTTCATATAAGGGAAACTGAGGCACAGGCTAGCTGGTGATCTGGAAGTTCAGCAAGCTCGCTGGGTGCCCCCACTGTTGGCACAAGCTGACCCCACAGCAACGGGGTACAGCTTCCCAACAGCCCCAGTACACACCAGTCCAACTCCAGCCCCAGTGGCTGGGGGCACTGGGAGAACGACTGTCCCCACTATAGTGCAGAGGAGCCCCATGGTGCTGTCCCCATGCCAGAGGTGGCACAGAGAAGCCGAAGCAGAGGAGAGGAGCAGAGCCAGGGTCATCCCTGCTCCCCACCATCCCCTCCCAAACCTCAGTACCACCTGGTCCACCTGCCCCGGTCATGCCACTTTGGGGATGAATATTGGCCTCGGTCACTCGAGGGGAGACCCTGATGGCACCCGCCACCTCCCAGACCTTGGCACTGGCTCAGCCCAGGGCTGGGGCACCAAGACCCCCCCATCCAAAGCAGGGCACCCAGCAGCACCTTTTCCCCATGGGGTGGGTGCCACCTCTGCAGGATGGGATGCATCTCCCCACGGGTGACGGGATGCAAACTGGGAAGGAGCTTGGCAGGCTGGGAGGGGACGTGCTGGGGTACGGGGTGAGCCTGGGGTGGAAAGGTCACTGCTAAGGGACAGTTTTGGAGCCAAGTCTTTGGGGATGCCAGCAGCACCAGGACACACAGGGTGAGGGGTGGAGGGAAGGCCTGACCCCAATCTGCAGCGCAAAGTTCCTCTGGGTGCGAGCAGGAGCTGCTCTCCCAGCCCAGGAGCTGGATTCAGTTTTTCTTCTAAAATAAATAGATTAAAATAATTAAAATCTCTCCGACCTGGGATATCTCAGGGAACAAATGCCAACAAACCTGTTTGGGAGCTGAGTGGTAAAAAACAGTGACCAAAAGCCAGGAAACTCCCGCACATGCAGGAAACACCCATCGGATTTATCCTGAATAAGGGAAAACATGAGCGAAGCGCCGAGCGAGACTTTACAGACCAAACCAGGGGGACAGCTGGGGACACGAGCGGCCATTCCCGCTGGGAATGCCAGGACTTCAACTCAGGGGTGAGCCCACTGCGGCTCTGTTGCCTGGGGTTGAGGCTTTGAAGCTTCCCGTGTCCCCCCAGGGAAGCCGGGTCCCCTCCCTCTATCCAAAAGTGAGGACCCCTCCCTGCTCGCCGCCTTCTGAAGGATGGAGAACGAACAGGATCAATGTCGGGAAGAAAGTGCCCGTCAGCAGGATGCCACCAGCATCTCCAGAGCAGATCCAGAGCTGGTTTCCATCGCTGCCTCCATCCACCCCATCACACAC
>NW_010263819.1:0-32727 GCF_000690775.1 Eurypyga helias
GTGTGGTGGGGGTGGGGTTGGGGGGGAAGTTATGGTCAAACTAATTTGACTAATCGATTCTGACATCAGGAGTTTATTGACAAAGATAACAGAGTCAGTGATGTACAGGCTGTAGATTACTTGTCAGCCTGACAACAACAAAAAGGAACACTGAAGTGGAGACATCTATTCAAGGAAAAAGACTAGAAGCCACACTTCTAGGACAAGCATTGCTACCTCAGAATGGATATCTAGGTGAAAAATTTGGGAATGCAGTGTGATATACAGGTGCACATATAAATTAACATGAACTGCCTCTCCCTCAGCTTGCTCAGTCCACAGCCGCGCTTGCAGTCATTGCCACAGTAACCCAACCTTGAAATGTAAATTCTAGACCCATCTAGACCCATCTCCAGCAGCATTTGGGCTGCACCTAGATTCTTTGCCAACATGTTAGTGCTGTCTTTAGATGTGCAAATTAGCAGACGCTGAGTAGAAACCCCAAGAGACTATCATGTCTGCGTGCTACCAGACTACTGTGTCCATTTGAAGAAGGGTATTAACAAGCAGGCAGAATGAAAGCCAGGGCAAGAAGGGAGTCATGAATAGGTTTTAAAACATGCCTTATAACAAGACTCAGAAAACTTCAACCAATTTTTTTATCATATAAATTACTTAATCTAAGTGCCTCATAAGTATAGAAATTTGACAGAGGGCTCCACAATCTGCTTGAAAGGGCTTTGAGCTAAAATTTAAGTCAGATCAATTTAGACTGAAATAGATGTAAAAATAGGTGTAATAAACCTCTGGGGGGGGGAAAAAATCCAAGACTTGTTGGAGCTTCTATTACAAACATTTCAAGTTATTTGGCTTTTTTTCCATAAAGGTATTAAACCAGGAACTCACACAAGAAAAACAACAATTTATACTAAGGAGATTATCAAGATTATCAAACTAGCCATTTTGGCTTTAGAAGTCACTCAGCTGAATTTGTGCGAAACCTCACATTTACAGGTTTTGTATGAAAATTATTTTAAATAAGATGTTTGGTAATTTTCTGTCCCTTTACATTTCTTTTCAAACTTTTCCCACATCCTTTTCCTGAACTTCGATTTCATTCCATTGCCTCTGCTTGGGCCGCTTTTTCCTTCTCTCTTACTAAGACATCTGATCTCCCCTTTCTTCACCTCTTCCTTCAGTTTTAGTTTTCCTTATCAGTTTGTGCCCCTTCAAATCCTTCCTTTGCCTTTCCTTCCTATTTTCAATCTTCTTCTTTTGTCTCTTTTTTGTCCTGTTTATTTTTCCAGTCAAATTATTTAATGTGATCAAATATGGAACAAATCTTTTAAGGAACATAAAAATAAGTTAATAAAAACTTCCAAATAATAAACAAAATTTATGTGTTAGTTTAAGCAGAAGAGGTAAAAAAAAAGGGTCACAGTATCAACATCCTGCAAAAGCTACAGAGATTATCTATGAGCATGCTGAAATGCAGGCCCACAGCTAATTGCTTTTGATTCTGACTTTGATAGCTTCATTCATGGTGAATTTTCTAAGATATAAAGGCAGATCTGTTGAAACCACTTAAAGAGTCAGCAGAGAGCATATATATACCTTTTTTCATAAAGAATAAATCATGGCCAGGGGCAATTTTACTGTTCTAGAAATTCTGACAGGTGTATCTGAAAGGCGTTATCTTCTTATAGATTCCTACTATCCTTTCTGAGATAAATTGATGCATTTAATTAAATTCTTGGTGTGCAGCCCCAGTCTCTTACAATTATTTGTTCTCCCCGGATCCAGCAGGGTTTCAAGTACTTCTGTCTCTTCCCTTCAGGACCTCATAGTCCAAGCTTGGTGAAACTAACTTTGTGTCTAGTCACTGGAACTAATCACTGGAGCAAAATGCTGTAATTTAGCTCCCAGGTAGAAAATAACATTTTTTATATCTGTTTGTGAACCTTACACAGAAATCTGACATGCTTTGCTTAATCCATGTGACCCCCACGTTTTCAGTGAATTCACTGAGCAATCTTACATTCCCCAGTGAATATATGGAATCTGGGTGAAATGGTCAAGCATGAAAACATTATCATAGGCAGGTATCCCAAGTGCTATCCAGATCAGTTTATTTGCACTCAGTCATGAGTCCTGTTCTTTTCATTTTTATGCCACGTTATTTCTGTGAATAAATCCATTCTCCAAGGCTGATGTGTATCCAGGATTTGCCTTATCCTTAAAGGCAATAAATATTCTTGTAGTCATTAACTTTCCATTTCAGACATTGCTATTCTATCAAAGGTAATCTATTTAAACTGCTTTCCAATGAAATGTACACATGACTGCTCCTGGGGAGACAGAAGTTGGGTTTTGAACAGCTGAGAAGGAGTCCAGCTGTTTAGAAGTTAAGTAATAATCTACAAGCAAGACTTTAGTGCATCCTTTCTATACATTGCAGTGGTAGTTCAGAAATACAACAGTACTTAGAGGATACTAAGAAATCTGAATGAGAATTTGAAACAAAACCAAACAAAGAAAAATAATCACAGATAATTATAATGAGATTGTTCCAGGAAAATGTTGTAGATACAGAGTATAGCCCAGGACCTTCAACAGAGGCTTGCTTCTTTCTTTTCATTAATAAATGTACTATTTGTATGATTAATATCAGCAGTTTTCTTCAAAAAGAGAAGAGGAAAGGTAAGGAAGAGTTAACAGACAGAAGATTATGCAGATTAAGACAGGATTAGAGACCTCAGCAGGGCAGTAAGAAGGTCACAAATCACTGAGTCCCCACATGGAGAGCAGCAGGTAAAGGTGACTTAGGGGTGAAGACAGACAGAAGGTTAGGTGGCAAGGAATCCATCAGTTATTGATGCATAGGGGTTTTGGTGAGAAGAAAACTTTGTCTGTGTTAGGGATAGCTGAATCTGATGAGCACTGGGAGCCAGAGGGTCTCCTCCTGTCCCAGCCCCACACATGCAAGGGTCCTGCAGTTCCCTAAGGCTGAGCACCCAATCCTGATGGCTGCCTGTGTGTGCTTATACTATATATCCATCCAGCCACACAGGCTGCCACAGAGAGAAAGCGCTGCCTTTCCCAGCACCCACCTGCACGCCCACAGCCCTCAGACGGACATGCAGAGCACGGGCAGCCCAGTCCGGTCCCTTCTCTTCTGCTGACTGGGTTGGGAGTCTGCTAGTGCAATACAGCACACGTGATATACGGGTCACTGCTGCTGTTGGCCTTAGATCCTCAGTCTCTCCAGGGGCAGCCTGCAGTGCCCCTGCCCTGCTCCAGCTGTTGGCACCAGGGTCCACCAGCCCCTGAGGTTTGAGGCTCACTCTAGCTGCTGGAGTGAGTGACCTCTCATCTTCACCAGCTGATGTGAGTTAAGGTTTGCTGGTGTTTGCACAAATACAATTTAAGGAGGGAGCACAACCACACAAAAGGCAGTCAGAATCAGATCTAAGTACAACTGAGGACACTGCTGATCAAGCATAGGGCTCTGTAAAACAAGCTTTACACTCAGTTGGCCCCTTCTTCCCCTTTTCCTTCTTTTTTTCCACTTTTGTTCCTCCCCAATCCATCTTGATCCATCCCTTTTCACCAGCTTTGATCCTTCCTCACTGTCTCATCTTGATGGGTTTCACTCCAGGGACAATCCTTCCCCCAACTCTTTGATGGTCTTAGGGAGCAGCTGACTTGTCCATTTACACTGGTTAGGTTATTAGGGTTCCTCTGCCTGTCATTGTTCCTTCAGCCCTCACTGGGTCTCTGAGTTCACCATCATTAGTCTTTCATCATATAACTGAAGCCTGCAGCAAGAAGAACCATGCCATGAGTAACAGAATGACAGTAAAAGCCAGCCAAGTTATTCATCTGGGGCCAATGAAAGAAATACCCATAAAATAAGAATTATCAGTCTTAAATAAAACTAGCTGTCATGAGAGAATTGCCACAGAATGGCAGCTAAGGCATTACAAGAAGTATAGGCAAAGGCAGACACTGGCCTAACTAGAGGCATAAAGAGGAAGCACCACATTTCAGGCTACCTCATGAATGAGGTACAACATTCACCACCAAATCAGTCCATGCCCAGAAGGCTGCGCAATCACCAAAGCACACGCTAACCACCTCTCCCTTCTCCTCCCACCCCCAGATAAATCATCATTCTCTATGTGTGAAAGGTTCAAGCAGAGCTGAGGAGACGTGTGTATCCTATCACACATGGGCTGGTGCAGTTGGACTTTGAGTATGGAGATGGGAGGAGGTCAACATGGACTTTTCTCACATGCTGGAGGGCCAGGTATGATGTATTTAAGATGATCACTTAACTATATGTACTCTTGAGTTAGTACTTCATTTTCAGATGTTGCAGAACAGGACATACGCTTTACTGCAAACAAAATGAAGCAACATCCCAGTTTCCTTTTTTCCTGTCAGCTCTGCTATCTGCCAACAATGCAAGTGTTATTCACAAGGAGGTTTGAAAAGCTTTTGTAGTTAGTTTCCATCCAAAAGCAAAGCCACCGCCAGTTAGCACCACATGCAGCAGCATAATCACAGCAAGGGAGGAGGCGGCACTTGCCCACATGTGCTCTGGAGAAGATCTTCATGTCCACACCTACACCAGCACCTTACCTAGTGCCAGAGAATACTCCAGGGCAATGGATCTCTGCCACTCCTGCTGTTACACTGTGGGACCTTTACAAGCTTTTAGCTATAGCTAAATTTCAGCTTTAGTTCAATAATACCCACATGATTCTTAGACCTCTTGGAGCGTAAACAATGGCCGTGGCCAACTTCCTAAAGGAAATTTTGATGTTATCACCCAGTTTGGAAGATAATAGAGTTCAGAGACACAGAACATTCAGTGCCTTTGTATTCACAGGTTTTTAACTCACTGCTTTAAATCTACACACGACTAGAGTGGATGGCCATAAATCCAGTGTGGGATGCAGGAGACACACCGAACTGCTATTTCTGAGAATCCAGCTGAGTTACCAGGAATTGCACTATTTCTGCAGGATTCCCAATAAGATAAGGAGCTACCATGCATAAAGAAATGCTTGTAGACAGCAGGCCTAAAGCAGACATTTCACTGAAATGGGGGGAAAAATCACTGGGTTTTTATTACCTTTTTTTCCTGAGCATAATGAGATGCCAGCAAAAATTAGGATGAAGAGTATTCTACCTGAAAGAAGAAAACTTGTCATTCCCAACATCTTTCAGCATCTTTACAAGGGACATGTAGCTTAAAATAGTAGGCATTCAGAGTAGGATTTCCACAACACTGGATTAGTAGCAATGTCCATAATCTTTTCATGGGACTTTCAACTCATGAACAGATTCACTAAAACAGAATATAACAAAATGTTTCATCTTTTCTCATATTTTAATTCTTTGACACTTTAAAGTGCAACTACTGTGGTATCTGTCATTATCCTACACAAGGAATTGGATTTCCACAGTGCCTAATGCCATACAAAATAGCTGCAGAAATCATACAATTTCCACTATAGACATTAAAGATATGATTGAGAAAAAAAAGTTGTTTTGATTGAAGATCAGAAAGAACAAAACGGGTGCATTCAGATCTTTCTTTTTAGTTTCAGTGTTTCACTTTAAATATGAATATTTTGACTGTGGAAATAGAAAATACATTATTTCAGAGAGATTGAAATTGAGATTTTAACTTTGTTTCCATCTCAGAAGAAAGATCTCTATTAATTTTAAAAGCTTTACATGCATTTCTAAAATCAAAAATGTGCTGAAACAGAATTTTTGCCCTGAGAAGGCAGTTGGGGTTTCAACTAATTTGCACTATCCTATGGGGTGGAGAGAGAGAGAGAAAACTGCCTCATCCTATTCTCACCCATATGAATATTTGCAGACACTTGCCAGCTCACCGACTCCATGCTACAAGGCAGAGACAGACTCAAAGTCTTCAGAGTCCTCCTCTCTCTCTATGGGAGGGTTTAATGACCAGAAGCATGATTAAAGATATAAGAGAACTTGCTGAACATGTGAATCACTGGTCATGTGATTCCAAGCCACCGTTCTTCAGAAAGTTTAAAACATTTATTTGGAAAAGGGAGCATGAAAATATACGCAAGATATTACTACAGGATACATCTAAAAATATGCAGGTTGTCTTTTTTACTCTTTTTTTCACTCCAGAACAGTTTAAATAGGTTCAAAAAAGCTTTCAGAGCAATTAATACCATCTCTCAAATTTTGCAACTTGAAGAACTGAAATTCCATCTTGTTAAAGCCTCATGCAATAGGAATGGGTTTATGACACGATCAACTGATGATACTGAAATCATTTCACATGAAGAAAACATAATCGTTATAAAGGTGAATGCTTCCAGTTCTCAGTCATGCTGGAGATGCTACAGTCATTAAATTTCTTCTGATGCACACGTCCAGGGACAGAAAAAATGTCAACAAAAAAAGACTTATGACTTGCAGTGAAGCCTGTGGAATTGCTATACTGTCAGCAGTTACGAATCTTGCTCTGTTTTCAGATGTTGCTGTGCATTTTATTGTGCATAGCAAATCTGAGCAGAAGGCAACATTGTCACTGGTAAAACAGCTTGTTAAAATAAATTTGGAGTGCTAAAAGTCAAAGAAAGTGTGTCATGTTGTACCCAGAAGCTGGCCCAAGAGGCAGAAAAGTGAAAAATGCTCTTTCTCTATATGGCCTTTTTTATATGGTCATAACTTGCCAGACGAGATATTGCTGCTTCAGCACCTGTGAGGATAATCTTAAAATTCTGAGGGGTTTTGGTAGAGGTGGGAGGGCGGAGAGAGGTGTTTTGTATTGTTACACTGGACACTACTTGCTTGAAGTGTTGTTAACCTCTTGATTGCCTTTCAAAAAATGAATTCATGCTCCACATAACTCCCAAGTTAGATGATGGATGGAAAATGCACAACAATGTTACTTGGCCCTGTCCTTGGAGCAGTGCAGTGAGCTTCATGCACCAGGAGAGGCGGATCCCAGGGAAGATACTTTATGTACCCTATTGCAGCTGCCAATACAGCCTTAAATGTCCCAAAGAGAGTCAAAGACTGCTCAGTAATTAAAATCTGCAGCTTACGGTGTCAGTTGAAGCTATTGACTCTTCTAAGTAGAGTGCTTTGAGAAGCAGGAGGTTTGTGCTGGTCACTGGAAACAAGCTGTTTGCCTTATCCTTGCAGGTCTACCATCATCATACTGAGTAGCCCCACTCAACCAGATACTGGCTGGGGCCCAGAGCAGGGTGCAGGAGGTGTACTAGGATGTGCTGGGAAGCAGGAGGAGGCGCTCAGTGTCCACTCACAGAATAGCAAAGGCTTCTAGGTGTCTCCAGTGCAGCATGCTAAGCGCTTGGGACACCCTGATCTGCCCTAAGACAGTACAGTGTGGCAGAGACAGAGATGGCCCCAGCATCTCTGTCTCAGATGAGATTTTCCATCTTTTCCCAGAGGAAAGAATGTAGATGATTTGTTTTAAAACAGTTATCACCTAGCTCAACAGCAAAATCAGAGTGCTGCCAGCATATGAGCAGCAAGCTGGAGGGAAAATTTCCCAGGATCTTTTTCTTTGCATTGCCCTCCCTTCAGAAAAGAAGGAACAGATGCTGGATGTCACAACATACAGCAGTAGTGGAGGTGCTTGCAGCCACAAGTACAGTCAAGAAAAAGTGTCTGGTCATTGTACTGCCTCCTTTATCTTCTCTCCCAACTCCTTTTTTTGTTTTGTTTTTTTGTTCTTGCTTGCTACAGTGGTAAATTACCAAGAACAAGATGGGAGAAGAACATGAAATACACCGCCTGGAATTCCTTTCAATAAAATGACTAGCCTGGTCAGACAGTGGCCACACGTCATGTGTGTGCTGTCTGGGCACAATTTCCAGATCAGGTATCCATGTGCATCTACATAATTTTTTTAAGATAAATACAGACAATTTTGAGCAAAATAAAGTTATTAAAATGTTCCAGTTTGCACTCAGAAAAAATACACAGCTGTACACGGCATTATGCTTGGGGTGAGGTCAAATGTTTCTCACCCTGTCTTGTCCCAAAATCAGACTGATATTTAGACACCTTTCAAGCAGCTTCCTTAGCTATTGTAATGCAGCATCGTTTATATACATTTGGCAGAGCTCTCGCTGACTCCTGTCAGGACAAGACCTGGTCCTTTTCATTTGCACTGAACTTGACAGCAGAGTCTCAGAGATGGATGCGACGGATTTAGGCACTGAATTAACCTCTGCTCCACACTTGGTTTTGTCTTCTTGTCTGAAAGATGAACTCTGAAATGTTGAGGAATTGTGTTAGGATGTAACGGCTGTTATGATAAATGAGCGGCTCAGTGACTTTAGGGTTTCATAACTATCATGATGCTTCATGTTTTTTCTTACACTCTGCACCATTCTTTAGCTGGAAGAGTCACAGTGGAAATGAGGATTTCATTGAAAGACGGAAACAAAAACAGCAGATATTTTGCTGAATATGCTTTTAACTAGGGGGGGAAATCTACATTTTCAAGATGAGAGTTTTCCTTAACATTTTTTCTCATTTTTTCTCTTTCCTTAACATTTTCAGTACGTGCCACTGTAGGTAAATCTGTAGTCCAACACTGCAGTCCATGCTGGCATTTTAAAGTTATTTTAAAGCTATTTTGGTTAATCATTAAGCATCAGCCTATGTATGTACCAATTCAGACCCTAGTGAGAACACGACTATACTTATAGTTCAACAGGTTCTTCTTTCAACTTAGTTATTATTTTGTTCCTCTGCAAGCATAAGAATACCAACGTAAAGGAAGCAGGGTTTGAAAAAAAAGATGCTTTATTTGGTCTACTGATACAACAGAAAAAAAAAAGGTTTTCAAGTATGCAAATCTTCAACATTTACTCTTCAGTATTTAAAACAGAGGCAACACATATATTTTTTGCTTGAGTGCATTTTTACCTCAGACAGTCCTGAGAAGCAGATTTTTGATCATTTAGATACACGGTTTACAACAAAGACTTTGAGGAGCAAGAATCACTGGCCATTTCTTATGCGAGACTGACGTAAAATCAGATGTCTGACCCTTTCAACATAAACACTGGCATGTTGTCAGTTTTATTTCATGAAAATGATAATAAAGTCTTCTTTCCCCCTCAATTTGAAATAAACACACACTGAAACCTCAGTAGGTTACAAAAGAGAACCACTGTCTGCCGGGCAGCTCTGCTGCTAACATGTATATCTTGCCACTAAAAACCAGCTGTGGGCACGGAGTTTCTCATGCTCAGATGATTCTAGGCTAAAAACATGATCATTTGTCACCAATACTGTCATCCTTCTCTCCTCCAAAGGCAATGCTTTTCAGAAAAACAGTCTGCTTTAAAATAGATGTTTAAATGTTTCAATTTATAAAACAGGTCTGAAGACATATGCCATGCAGATAAATTAAATTAGGGCACAATGTTAGATATAATTAATAAAATTAATCTTTCTTTCTCAAACACACCATTTTGCTGAAGCATAAGTGAAGTCTGTTTGTAAGAAAACTCCAGATGTTAACCAACAAGTATACTGAAGTATTACAGTGGGAAAACATCAGCAGTAAAATGGTGGCATATAGAACCATAGAATCTTTTAGGTTGGAAAAGACCATTAAGTTCATCAGGTCCAACCATTAACCCAACACTGCTAAATCCCCCACTAAAACATGTCCCGAAGTGTCTCATCTACATGTGTTTTAAATACCTCCAGGGATGATCACTCCATCACTTCCCTGGGCATCACTTTCTAATACCTGACAACCCTTTCAGCGAAGAAATTTTTCCCACTATCCAATCTAAACCTTCCCTGGTCCAATTTGAGGCCATTTCCTCTTGTCCTATCACTTGTCACTTGGGAGAAGAGACCAACACCCACCTTGCTACAACCTCCTTTCATGTAGTTGTAGAGAGCAATAAGGTCTCCCCTGAGCCTCCTTTTATCCAGGCTAAACAACCCAAGTTTCCTCAGTCGCTCCTCACAGGACTTGTGCTCCAGACCCTTCTCCAGCTCTGTAGCCCTTCTCTGGACATGCTCCAGCACTTCCATGTCTTTCTTGTAGTGAGGGGCCCAGAACTGAACTCAGTATTCAAGGTGCAGCCTCATCAGTGCCGAGTACAGGGGGACGAACACTTCCTTTGTCCTGCTGGCTACACTGTTCCTGATGCAGGCCAGGATTCCATTGGCGGCCTTGGCCACCTGGGCACACTGCTGGCTCATATCCAGCAGGCTGTTGACCAACACCCCTAGTTCCTTTTCTGCTGGGTAGTTTTCCAGCCACCTGTCTCCTAAACTGTATCATTGCAGGGGGTTGTTGTGACCCAAGTGAAAGACACAGCACTTGACCTTGTTGAACGTCAGACCTTGTCCCATCGATCCAGCCTGTCCAGATCCCTCTGTACAGCTTTGCTACCCTCAGGCAGATCAACACTCCTGCCCAACTTGATGTCATCTGCAAACTTACTGTGCTCAATCCCCTTGTCCAGACCACTGATGAAGATATTGAACAAAACTGGTCCCAATACCTATCCCTTCTAGTAAGGTAAACGACACTATTTAAAAAAAAAAAAAAAAAAGTAAGCTTTTAATGTAAACATAAAGAATATTTATTAATAATCAGAATATTGATGAATTATATGTAAGCATGAATATTAGAAAGTTCATCCATATGTATTCCCGTCCCAGTCACAGGCACCATTACATTTGCTACTGTTACTTACTCAAAGTGTCAACATAGTTTTTGCATGCCTCTACTTTGGTATTGTGTTTTTCAGAACATTATGCAGGAAAAAAAATCTATGGAATATTTTGTACCTATTGTTTATTTGTGGACAGTGGAAGGAGGATGAATATAGAGAATATCTGACATTCAGGGAACTGCCTGCCCATTGATGAAATTATAATCAATATTTTTTAAAGATGTTTGCAATTTTAATGAGAAAAGTATAGTTTTGTAAAACAGTGATAGTTACAATTACCAATATTATTATTATGGACTGCCCCCAGCAGAAGAAAGACATGAAGCTGTTAAAGCAGGTCCAGAGGAGAGACACAAAAATGATTAGAGGGTTGAAACACCTCTTCTAATCAAGAAAAGCTGAGAGAGTTGGGGTATTTTCAGCCTGGAGAAGGCTCTGGGAACACCTTATTGTGTCCTCTGAATACATAAAGGAGCTTATAAGAAAGATGGAGCGAGACTTTTTTAACAGGGCCTATGGTGATAGGACAAGAGGTAATGGTTTCAAACTAAAAAAAGAAGAAAATTTTTATGGTGAGGGTGGTGAGACACTGGAACAGGTTGCCCAGAGAAGCTGTGGATGTCCCATCATTAGAACTGTTCAAGGACAAGTTGGATGGGGCTTTGAGCAACCTGATTTGGTGAGACATGTCCCTGCCTATGGCAAGTAGTTGGAACTAGATGATCTTTAAAACTCCCTTCTGACCCAAACCATTCTGTGAGTCTATGATTCCCCCAAAGGCGGTTACTGAAGCAGCAACAGTGCCATGGTTTATCTACCACCTTATGGAAAACCAGTAAAGTGCATATAAATTCTGTTTTCTTTCTGGAAGTGATTTCTTAGAATTTATAACTACATAAACACATGTTGAGGTCCACCTCAACCCTTTTGAGCTTTAGAATTTCAACACTTCGTCTTCAAACAATGCAAAAATTAACAGCAAACAGCCAGCTCATGATTAGTTCAGCTCTCATGCACTGACAAAAGAAAGTATCTGAGTGAGAGCATTTACAAAATACTTACAGGTAATTGCAGTTTTTCACTTCAGCTCTTCTGGATAAAAATAGTTGCTGAATATTCAAGATCAAACATATGCTGTCAAAACTATCTTGCATTAATTAGATCTTTGTGGATACAATTTAAAATGTGATGCTACATTCATCTAAATTCTACTTGGGGTACAAAATGCCCTATAAAATATTGCTTAGAGGCATTCTCACAGTTTGTACAGAATTATTTTGTGGAGAGCTTTCAAATTGAAATTCTTCAATAAGTTTTCTCTGAACATGCTCTTACAATCAGTCAGTAGTCTCCTAAAAATAAACACACTTACTTGAGATATGGAACTCTTACCTCCCTGGTCTTTTTCTTTCAAACACCACTTAGACAACTTAATAGTGCCTTTGTGAGATGCTGGCATATATGCATGTTTCAGAGTATCACATTTCATATTCCTCACTGATAGTATTGTATTTTCTTCTCCAGTCTTTCAGCATTTAAGATTTCCTCTGACTTTCTTTGAACTATATTTGAAAGACACTGTAAGGTACTTATTTACATAATAATATTTTAAAATTATATTTGCATCGTATTGCACTCAATGTCTGCAGTGACCCCTGTACTTTCATTAAGGTTGCATAATGGTGGCCATTAAACTTCAAATAGATGAGTCTTGAAAGTATCATGATGGGACAAAGTTTATAAATGCTAACTGATCTTCTAATAAAGTAATTTTATGAGACAGGAAAAAACCTTCTTGAAAACAGAAGACACTTCAGATGCAGCTTCCAGGAATAATATGAGTTCTTGAGCATTGTATCACCTTAAGAGGTAAATACAGAACTTACTTTATAACATGTATTTTCAAAACCAATAATAAGCATATTCACAGCTGTTTTCTACATGCTGCATAATAAACAGAGACACCTTGCCAGTGATAAGGTGGCCTCTTCCATTTTGTCAGTCCATGACATGAAGAAAACAAGTTCCTTGCTGCAAACCTAAGAAAAGCACTGGCAGTTTTATTCCTTGTCATCTTGCTGAGAGACCAGTTGCTATTCTTCTTTCTTTTCAAGACACTGAACTGCTTTCCCCAAACAGGTTTTTTATGTATAAAGCCATCATTTTTTAAAGAACATTATCTAGGGATGTCTTATCTGTTTAGTAATCAGTATTTCTGGTTCTTTTTTTTTTTTTTGCTCTTCTACAGCAAAAACCAACTCCAGTTCTCTTGTCAGAATCTAGTGAGTACTAGAAATACTATAAAATACCATGATCAACTGCTTCAGCTTCTAGGATTATTATCACATGTCTTGCCAAAACTCTCGGAAACAGGGAAACGATAGATCGAAATGGCTTGGTGTGACATCTAATGTTATGTTCTTAGGACTGTATGCTCTGTGGGGCATTTCATAGCCTTCCTGCTGGATAGTTAATTGTACTTCTCAGCAAACAGCCCACACTGGAACTTCAGCACTGACGAAGATTTCAGAGTGTGCTTGGAAGAAAAACTGCCCTCAGCGAATTTAGTAGCAATGCAGAGGACAGCCAGTGGTGTTGGGAGATGCTCACTCCTCCCTATGTCCATGAGAATGTGTGAGGTCTTTCCCTGTACAACCACCTTAGCCCCAGGAACTTGCAGGTTAGTTTCTTTATGCAGCCCTTATTGGAGACACTTGGGATGCTTACAGGGTGTACTTGTTTGCAGGGTTGCACAGCAGCCAAACTACAGCTTCTTAGTATATCAATGATGAATAACACCGGCTGCATCTTCTCCACTCATGGACACCTGGATGACTTTTAATTTGATCCAAATTATTGCTTTGTGTAAAACTACCAGAGGGAAAAGTAATAAGTGATTTATTGCTAGCTGCCACATGGATCTACCTAGAACTCTGACCTGCAGCAGTTTTCTAGCTAGTTAATGTTCTTTCATCACTGTTAGATGAGCTTCTGTTATTAACAAACTGATTCCCATATGAAGGAGCATAGCAAAAGTTACTACTTAAATTATAACATTTTTTTCTTTAGTTCCATAAAGTTCAGATGGATACTCCGCAACAGGAAAACACCTTATGGATTCCACATTGCTCATAACAAAAATACATGATGGTCACTAATATTTGGTTGATTAAGAATTTAGTGACTAAATTATAATTACCAAGGAATCAGTTTGCATCAAAGGACGATATTTCTATAAGCAGCTTAGAATTGGAGAAGTCTGTATTTCAAAGTCAATATGGCCTAGGAAGCATGCATCCTAAATTTCTCTAGTCATTTTCCTTTTGCTTATCTTAATTACTGTGCACAAGTTGTTCTCCAGCTAGCTAGTAGCTTTCCTCAGAAACTATCGTACACCAATGTGCCTTTAGCATTCCCCTTGGTTATTTGCTTTAGCTGCTGAACATTGTCACAGTCAAAAATTAGTTCCTTATTTCTACTCTTCAGTGGCCCAGGTTGCAGACTCCAGCCATGAGTTCACAGTGTGCCTTTGCAGGTCATAGTAAGTAGCCTTTTAGGTCTTCATATTTTCTTTTAGCGAAAATATTTACGCACCCCAAGGAAGGAATCACAGTTCACTGCCCTTAGCAGACTGAGAGCTCTCTACTGTGAGGGACATTTTCCCTGGCTCTCAGAACTACACTGCTTTTTTTTGCTTTCCCTCCAAATTTTCCAAGTCATTTTATAGTGACAACAGTGGGGTTGTACTCAGTGTTCCAGTCTCAGCATTGTTCTATCTTGACATAAAAATCATCTCACTGCTACCTATTTAGACATCCTAGATTCATATTTTTATTACAGATTGCATTGACTGCTCATATTGAGTTGCAAGTACTTCCAAAGCCTAAGTATTTTTCAGAGGCAGGATCTTCTATGTCTGAGTCTCTGAAAGCAGATTTATGACCTGTTTTTATTGAGGGAACCCCCTAGATGAAGGTGAGAAGCTAAGACAGGGAATTTCTGAGGGTTTAGAGAGGGCCTCGAATTATGATTACACTGGGATGTAGTATCATATCCATTACAACGTAGCTTACTATAGAAAAGTTTATAGTAACATTTTTTGTCAGTTCCCCTTAAATCTTTCTGCATCCCTCTTGTCACTATGGGCATAATACCTATTTATAATTTGACAGTCAACATTTCCATTTACAATTGACAATTAAAATACCTGTTCTGTACTGCTGTTTAATAATGGCCATTTCAATTACGCTGATTAGTCACTTTCCTTTCATTCTTTTTTGCTCTGAAAGGTCTTGTACCTGTTTTCACATTTAAGAATCGCTAAAAGGAAACTTTTAAAAGTTATTTCTGTATGCTACACTACAGAGACATATTGCAGATAAAGACGTATAATAAACAATGGAACATGGGTGCCAGTGTTTGCCTGTGCCTCTAAACTGGACGGATGAACAGATGTTGAATTTGCCTGTGCCTATATGGCTTAAGTAGATTTTCTGTTAACTTTCCAGATAAACATTTGTTAGCAAAATCTTTGACTTCCCAATTAGTGACTATGAAGGAAATATTAGAGAGTATTAAATGAAAGCAAGCTCTGAGATGTTAACATGTTAGGTTTCTCTTTGAACAAGCCAAGTAATGAAAATATACTTTATGACCCTAATTAATAACATAATAGTTTACTTTATCAGTACAGTTCAGATGATGAATACCAAGTAATCAAAAGAGAGTCTCTCAGAATGATCTACTGACAAGAATTTAGATAATTATTTTGATTGAATCTTTTTTTTTTCAATAGACTGCAGAGAAGGCATTGAAGTTGGGGAATAACTTACCTAACTAAACTTCTGAAAATGTTTGGCCTTTCAGATGTGTCAGAATGGGTGTTAACTTAGTTAAGTAGCTTAGCTTGAGAGATATTATTTCAATTCTGTAGTTCTATCTTTTTGTGAATTAGTGGTTTAATCAAGCTTTACGTATAAAGAACAGCTGTGATGATTCTACACTTACATACAGCCTCTTGGCCCAACAGACATACAAGTGATTTACATACGATGTTCTACAGCTGTCCTGTAAGCACAGCTTTCAGTGAGGTCCATACACCCAATAGCCAACAAATCAAACTCCAAGCTGTCCCAAGCTCTCTTAATTAATCAGAGAAATACCTCAAGGACAACCTATCCATCCATACAACTTGCTCATAGTATACAATGGAAATACCATGCAAGTGAAAGCACAAGACATAAGCCATGCAAACAAGAACTCTACACTTTGAAATTTGGAGTGGACACTGGAAACAGCACTCCATTCTTTCCTGTAAAAAAATCATGGGGTTTCTGTAACCACAAGTGGTTATGGCCTTCCTTTTAATAGCCATACTGAGAGGACAAATATCCTCTGTAACAAGCAAATCTACTTGACATGAATAGAGATTGATACAGTGCTATTGCATACTTTTGACCAGCCTTCCTGTTCTTTGCCAGTAACTGGGCAGCAGAGGTGGAAGCTCACCACTCCCTTCTGCTGAGCAGTTTTAGCTGCAATCCACCACTTACAGTTGCAGAAAGCTTTCATCAGTAGAAGTGCAACATATGTTTATTATATTCTGCAAAATTCATCTTATAATGTGCAGCAGGCTTTCTACATCAGAAACAAATAAAGAGAAAGAGAAAAATTGTGAAATCATAAAAATTGAAACCTTAAGAAAACCAGGTTTGCCATGCTTTGGAAAAAACAATTCACTCATATGCTAGGTTCTCTCAAGCCTTGCTTATTTTCTTTCAAGAAAACCATTGTTTTTCTGAGAGAGAATGGGCTTAGCTGTAGTCACTTAAGGGATATAATTGTGGAAATATTCAAGGATAATGTTACTCTGAATCCTAATGTGTTCTTCCGCAACAAGATATTTCATCACGTCTAGGAATTTTGGTAAATTTTATTATTATAAGCTGACCTTCTCCTGGGTATGTTCATTTTTAAGGGTTTAAAACAAGACAACTTACAGTGCCACAAATTGGGTTCCTGTTGAAATTCATATGAAAGGAGAAAGAGAAGGTATAGCTACTTGTGATTCAGAGTCACTCTGCTCCTTTTGGGGCACTCCTGTGTAAGTGGTGATGTAGAATTAGTCCTAATAATTATTTCCTAACCCAAGTCATATATTCAGATTTTCATGTTAATTAAATTCATATAACAAACCTTACTGATCTAATGAGGCTGAAGACTCTAAGTGAAAACATTTCACAAAATACAAGAGTTCACTCATCTACCCAGTAATGTAAACTGTGATTATCTTGTACATGCAATTTCCTTCTGCCTGCAGAGATACCTGTACTACATTCTGCAGAAAGACTCCTAGAAACTGGGCTAATACATGCAAACTGCATCAGGGTGCTCTTTACTGGTGCCTGGTAATTCCATTGCTCTACCACCAGCCTTAAGCACCAACTCACTATTGGGCAGGTTAGTCTATTCCATCATTAGGATTTGTTCTTTCATCCTGCCAAAGAAATTCACACCATCGACATGGACAAGTCAAAAGTCTAACAAAATTTCCACAGTGGTTTAAGAACCTCACTTTCTTCCCCACTTTCAGGACATAAGAGGTTTGATACCATTTATCCAAGAGCTTTAATATAGCCTTGAGCTTCCCTCTTTCCCATCTTCCAGACCATGACCCTAGAGTGATCGGTGTTTCAGTAAATCACTCTCTGCCCTGTTCAGCCTTCAGCACTAGTTTTTTAACTTTTGCTACAGTTCCTTGCCTCCTGAACAAGCTCTACCATAAGGGACACCACTTGGAGAAGCAGTGAAGTAGACAGATACAGCTGATCCCTGAAAGGTCAGCCTACACTGTGATAGTGTAGCATACACACAGTGAATATAATGCAGCCAGCTACTATTATTGTCTCCCGTCCCCTCTCATTTTCTTCATTTTGCCTCTCCAGTTCTTTCTGATTTTTGCTCACCTGTTTGCAATGTCACCAGAAACGCTTTCTTACATCAACTTGACAAGCCCTCGTTCCTCTCTATACAGCCACCATTTTTCTCAGCCTTTCTTAGGCTCAGGCAGACATCATCTGAATCCCTGCAAGATTCCCACAGGCAAAATATTTACAAGTTGCCATAATAGATAAAGGAAGTTCATCTATCTCTCACACTAGTGAAAAACACCCCAAATTCCTGTCCCAGCTAATAATATAAGAACATCTCTTCTTCCACAGGTTTCAAAATTAGGTTTCGGTGACTATGTTGAGCATCATTGTAAAGGAGCAGCCTCTGGACCAGCTGCAAGCAGCCCCCACTGCCTCTTCTGGCAGTATCTTTCCCATGGCACCAAAATTCCTTACAACAGTTTTTGACTAATCACTGCTCTCTTTGGGTATTTTGCCACCTCAATATCTATGTGCTGCTTGCTCTGTCTCTTCCAGGTCCTCCTGCTTTTGTCTTCAAAACTGATAGGTCTGGTTTTGAGAGTGCTCCTTAAAGCAGCTCTCAAAAGGTAAAATTAAAAAGTTTAACTTAAATATAATTGATGATGTTGCCATTGGAGTTTGCCTTCCTTGTTCACCTAAATTACCACTTGTTTCCGTGCACAGTGCAAGATCAGACCTTTAAATTACTGTATCTTTTTTTAATTGGTTTAAGTTTTTCTTTTTTAAGGAAAGGTAGGGCAGTACATCAAAACCTCTCACAATATGTATGTCAGGAAAACAATCTTTAGGCAAGTTACATTGCTGAAACAGCTTTACTGAGAATATAGCAGAGTTTCTTAGTGCACAGCACAACTAGATTAAATTGGGAAGAACTGTGTGAAAAAAGTGAAATTTTGGAGAAATTAAGGAGACTGCAACAGTGATAAAAAAGAAATATGCTTGAAGTTATTGTTCATGCTGTAAAATATGTACCAAAAATCACGGTAGTATATAAATTATAAAGAAATCTTATTATCAAAATAGCAAGAACTTTTTTTTTAAGAAAGAGGACACTGATTTTGTAAAGTCATCATCAACAACAATCAGTGCTGAAGCTTCTCTGACAGGTAAGAGATTTCTGTCAATGTGAAGTGTGTTTTGCTGGATTTTCATATATTATCCTTTCTTCCAAAATCAGATTTCTTGAATTTCATCACAGTCCATTCCCAGCTCAGATAGAGCCTCTGGACTTGAACATGTGAGGTGCTTGGCATGCTGCTATATGCTCTTCTCCTATAGCACATGGAAGTAGCCAAACATTTACTTTCATTTACTCCATTAACATGTAACTAGCTGTATTTTTGAAAATTGTAATGAAAGTTGGACAAGTAAGTGAAATATGGGTGTGTTCCCATAGCAACTGTGGCTAGAGATCCTGCACCTTACCCAGCTACATCTTCATCCAGATGGGCACCAACACCTCCAGCTTGAGTCACACAGTAAGTGTGATCTGTGGATAAGCCCCCAAGCCATGGAGCCCATGGGGTGTATTTGTGCCCTGCAAATTCACGTGCACTTGCTGGCAGAGCTGTACCAAGGGAAGTTCCTTCCTTCCAGAATGTTTTATGTGTCAAGATATCACATCCTCCAGGGATGGCATCATCCCCCACAAGGAGTGGCAGCAGTGTCAGGCTCAGGTGAGACTAGGGGACCTCCAGCCAGCTAAGGAAAAAAACACCATAACCCAGATAATAAATAGCTCTTGAGAAATAAAAGCCAACTGGTTGTAACTGCAGTGTTAACATATTAGGTTTAAAGTTTACTGCAGAGCATAGATAGTGTGTATCCTTGCTCATCTCGCCCTCCTTATTCTAAAAATCATACTGGACACATCACAAACCCAGGCTTTCTTTCTCAAGGTTCTTGTCTCAAAAAGCTGAGCATTAATAGTATAGCATACACTGGTATGCTGATAAAAAATGTATTTCTCCAAGAGGGAAAAGGAAAGGGTTCAGATTAGTTTTGAATATTCAGGCAGGAAAGAATTTGGCCTATTATACAAAGCATCAAAGAATGAAAAATTTTTCCCAAAAATTTAAATATTTAATGCATGACAATGTTTGTGAAAAGCAATAACATCCTTTCCTAGACCAACTGTTATTGTGGGGAAAAAAAAAGAAAAGATGTCAAAAACATAAGCTCTATTTCAGAACTGAACCAGAAGCGAAAACATCAAATATAAATACTGATTAAGAATAAATGATCCATATTAAGCATGATAATTTTAATCAATTGGAAAACCTCGCACAAAATGTGGCTTGTATTTTCAGAGTACAAGAGGGTGCTGGGAAGGGTGAGGTGATAAAGTCACTAATTCTAATGGAAAACAGAGAAACAGACAGTTATTATCTAGTTCATCAGTAATGATTCAGCTTTTCCTTGGATTTCATGTTTAATCTTTTAACTTCATAATATAACATAGGAGTTCAGTGAGTTTTCTGAGAACTGGCTTATGGGCAGAAGATAAAATTTTTTTTTCTATTTCCTTTCTTATTTTACAACTAATTGTATTTTAATTCAACTCATTAACAAGGCTTTTTTATAATTTAAATGCAAAACATATTTTTTCTTTCAACTTCTGTGTGCTTAATATATTCTTTAAAACATCATGGTGCTTTGCATGAAATGTTATTATTTCTTCTCCAGATTGAAACACTGTTTTCCAAAAATTTTTTTTTCAAAAGGACTGCATATGTAAAAGCTGTGAAAACAAATCTCATTGAGACAAATATCCTTCAAGCCACATAAGGAATTATAACTCTTTTGTTTTGGAGTCGGAATAACAAAATTTGTGGAAGCCAATGCCACTTTAACTTCAGAACCTGAGATTGCATAATAATGAAGGAGTTTAATAACATTTTTATTACAGACAGCTACCTATATGCAGAAAAAAAGAGGTTTAATCAAGTAAAATTTAAAGCAGAAGCATAAGTTTAAACAATGTCTAAACCACTTTCTTTTTAAAAAAAGAACTATATTGTTTCATTTCTGTACACATAAAACTGACTGTGCCTGTTTTTTCTGGAAATGACTGAATTCGGATCTCTTACAGATGTCCTCAGGCACACACAGACATACTGTCCTGTGGTAGGCAAGGGTCTGAAATTCCAGCGTGACTGCTGCAGCTTAACTGCTCGTGTGCATGCTCTGTCATGGCGGTAAAGACAAGTTTCCTCTCCTTTTAGATACAGCTGGTTAGCAGAAGCTACGAACGAGGACAGTTATTCATCACAGTCAATAATGCTGTGCATTGGCACCATGGCTTGCTTCCTTAAACCTCTTCCCAGAAACTTGCTGTTGCCTTATGGCACGTAAACTTAATCACCACCTGGTAATGTGAGTTAAAACTGTACTGGCTTTGACTATCAGATAAAAGAGAAGCCAAAAATAAAAACTCTCCTAAACAATTTGTCTGGTGCACCTCAGTCCTGAACACTTTTACTAGTAATACAAACTCTGTATCTCTCTTGCACTTCTGTGTCCCATTTGCAGTCCACGTGACAACAAGATTTTATTCTCCTTCATGCCTTTCAGTGCCTTCCGGAAAAAAATCCTTGTGAACAGGAGGACTCCTGTAGATATACTATGGGCTGTCACGGATACGGGCATGTCACCCTTATGTCAGCACACCTCAGACCATGTGAAGAAAAAGAAAGGCCAACCAAGAGCCTTAGTTGGTGCCTTTTGATAAACTGATTTAATTCACTTTTCACTGCAGCAGGCTATAGAGGTGCACATCCAAAATACACCTTGGGCATGAAGGAGGGCGGTGGCAGGAACTAAGCCCAAGATTCAAACTGGGAATCTAACAAACAAACAGCAGGCCAGCTCACCAGCTCAGCACAAAGATTTCAGTATAGTAATAAATTTTTTACAAAGCTTCTGAGAGACGGGTGAGACAGGCCACTATTACACTGTCTGTAGCGTATTGCAACATCTTTGAGATATTAAAAATAGTGAATTATAGGGACACCTACTCCAGAAGCTCTCTGAGCAGATTTGTAATTCATACTCTAAGACAGCTGGAAGGTCTTTCTAGCTATTATTTGAATGCAATGGAACACTGAATATATTACTCCGTAGTAATTTTCCCTCTATATCATAATCTATCTCACATATGTCTAAATAACATGACTGATTCATGCATTATTTATCTGGTGCCCGGTACTATGCCTGTCAAGGAAAGCAAACTTGAATTGTAAAGGTGTTGTGATATATCTGGCAAAGTAGGAAATTATTTGGATTATTCATTAGCATCAAAAGGCCTTCCATGTTGTGCCCACAAAACATGACCCTTTAGGTCACAATTACCCCTTGTTAACTTGTTATTTGTGTGTACATGGTGTGCAGGAAAAAATTCAAAACTCTATTGTTGTGGCACTTTATTGTCATGTTGTTCCACTCATCTGCCCAATTATGATTCATTTTGCGAGGTGAAGTAAATGACTCAGGACTGAAATACATAAATACTTTGTTCCCAGTTTATGTTATCTTATTGGATTCAATATTGCCTAAATTAAGGTCCCCTCACTGGGGTCTTTGAGTTAGGATAGGCTTTATTTTGCTTTAACTTCTGCTTTTTCAACAAGTAATAGGCATGGGCAAGGAGCTGGTGGAAGGAATGTTCCTTTCTATTGGTCCACAAAGCTTGAAAAATTGTCATTTTTCCAAAAACAAGAAGGATGTGGAATAGGCTTTCCGCTATTCAAAATATTCATGGGTAGAAAATGTAGGAACTACTTAATAGTTCCATCATATGAAGCTGGTCTTATTAATTAGGAAAATTATTTTCAAAGATTTTCACCGATAAAGCCCACTTTAAGTAAAGCAAAACCTGCTGATGAACAACTAAAAAGTTATTTGTCATGGTTTAGCCCTATCGGGCTATTAAGCACCATCAGTCACTCTATCACTCCATCGCCCCACTCCCAGTGAGGAAGGGTCAGAGGAAAAACAGGCAAGGCTCATAAAAACTTGAGATAAGAACTATATACTAATTATATAAATGAAACTTATGGAGTTACTAACAATGCTATTGCTAATAAGTAATTAAAGGAACAGAAAAATAGAACAAATGATACAGGATCTCACCACCCGTGGATGGACACAGCCGGGTTCCAGGGCAGCAAGCAAAAAATAAATCCAAAGCCCCGATCAGAAAATACCCCTCTCTGAGCTCCAGAGCTAAAAGCAGGGGGAAAGAAAACTTTCAGCTGTCCCTTTGCAGACCAATCTGCCTGACAGATTTCTGATGGCAATCCAGACCCTTTCATTAGGAAAAACTGCCTTCATGGTCCAAGAATCAAAGTATATTGGGTCATCCTGAACACTTGATGCAGGAGCATCCTTGCAGAAGGCCAGCAGCCCTAGCCATGGATGGCAGGAGAGGGGAAGGGATGTACTTTCATATTATGCTGAATGAGAAGGAAACAACACAAGTCTGCAAAGTTCTGCTCTTAGGGAGATCTTTCTCTCTACAGGAAAAGGACAATAAACTGAGGAAGAAAACATTGGTCCAGAGAATCTTCTAGATATAAATCTAGGAATGTAAGTTATATTTTTAATGAAAAAAAAAAAAAATTGCTCCTGTAGTCTGGTAAATAAGCTCAGAAGGTATTAATACTTTAGTAAGGTCATGGCAAACACACACACACAAAAAAAAAGTGATTATGTGGAAAGCAATGGGGTTGCAACAGCCTCCTACCTTCTGCCTACACAATGTCTACACTACGGGACTGAGCAACAAGCCAAGGCTCTGTCAGGATGAAACTCAAATACAAATCATTCCTCCTGTGCACTGGTTTCCATGGCAAGTTGGCTTTGACACAGGCCAGAAGGCATCTTGGCCCACTCCAATTCCTCGTTTGGGCAGGCAAGGGACCAGGATGTAAGTTTGCTCCAGGTTGATGTGCCTGCCCCTGCAGGAAGGACATTCTGGAGCTGTCCAGTAGCACCGATGAATTGATCACTAGGGACAAGACCTTCTCAATCTATTGGAATGCCCTCCAGCTGCACACAGGGAACATGCCCATTATTAATGAATGAAATCAATATCACAGATCCAGGATCAGAAGGGCTTGATTCAGCTGCTAGCTGCAACAAATGCAAAATAAAAACTGGAAAATAATCAGGTCATGAAAGGGAAATTTCAATTGGTTTTGTTTGTTCTTTGTATTGACTGTCTGGTGATATGTACATGAATCAGAAAAAAACCAATAAACTACTAAGCTACTAGTAAATAGAGCTTATTTCTACTTTCACTATCTGATGAAGGCTGGATGAATTCACCTCTAGAAGATTACCTTTATTTCACTGAGCATTGAAACATCAGCAAATACACCTAATAAATAAATCTTCTTCCCAGTGTTATAGCTTCCCAACCCCTTTCTCATTTTCTAATATAATTTTATTTGTTGCTGCTGGGCTAATTATTACAAGTAGGGTGCTTTTCTCTAAGTTCAAATTCACTCAAAATCATAACTCGTGGCAGCTAAGTGTAGATATGATTAATACCCCAAATCTGTTCAAGTTCCCACTGCATTTCACTCTGCAGTACCTGAGCACTCAGCACCATCTCTGGCCAGCTGCATAAAGTACAAGCTTAAATTCAAATAAACAAAAATCCTCAGTATGAAATTCACAGGACTCAGGAGAGATTTAGTTGTCATGAAGATTTTGTAGAAGAAAAGACTGTCGCTCATCTGGAACATGAGGTGTCCCCAGAAGTGAAAAATATAAAATCAGATTCAGTTCTTTCTATGAAATTTCTATATATTTCTGTATTATGTATTGTGCTTTTCAATTTGTGTTTTTGTTTGTCCTTTTTCAAGAAGCATTAAATGCCTGTGCTTCCTTTTGTAGGATGATAATGTTTTGTGCCTTTAGATTAATCTCATTATTTAATAGCTGCAGAATGATGAACTAGGCACACAGAAGCTGTGAGGAAGAAATTCCTATTGGGATTTGGACCCATATTTCCTGTTTGGCTCCTTACCATAATGAATCAAAGTAAAACCACAGATCCAAAGACTCATTATTACAGAGGAAAATAGTGAATTTGATCTTATGCATCTGAATCAAGAAAAATGCCTTCCCCAACTTTCTTACCCTCTATTGAAGCTTGCACCTTTCCTTCATAAACTAAAGTAAATGCAATTTAAATATAAAGTTAATATGTTGAATGTAATTTTCACATCACTTTTGCTTTCAAATCTTGGGGGAAAAAAAAGCAAGTTTAGCCTATTTGGTTGAATGAGTCCTCTTTTGGGGTTGGAGGTTAAACAATATACAGGAAATATTAAACGACTGGAGTCAAAAAGTTCTTCCCTCCAATTACATAAGCTATAACAGGCATACACTCTTACACACACACATAAAGATATTTACATACATACATGTATGAAAAAACTACAATTTCGAGGCTGTTTGGTTAGATCAAGCCTTAATTTCTTCAAGTGGTTTTATTCACATCTGCTTTTCTTCCCATGGTCTCAAATGCATACTTAGCAAAGCCCAAGAGGAGAACAAGATCTTCAACCTCATTTGCATGCACATAGGATAAGGACAGTGATCTCCCACTTATCAGTGTGTGTAAAGTGCAAGAGTGTATTTCAGCTGCAGATTAAATTCTGGTCCCTGACCCATAATGACTCAAAAATTCACACTGAAGCAAGCTTAACACAGGTCCTCCTTTCTGTCTTTATTCTGTGGTCACACATTGTACAGCATTTGAATGTTTTTCTTCCCACTACACATGGATCATCACCTCCTTGGTTTAAATGGCTTACTAAAAGAGGGTTGATTCATAAGAGAGATTTTAGTCTACAAATCTACAAAGGCCTAAAAGGCAATTTAGAATAAAAGTACTATGATAACCTAAATCACAGACAATGCCATGTCAGAAAATCTATTTCTCATCTATTTAAGTTTATCATTGGCATGCTAAGTAGCTAGGCATGAAATACCAATGAACCAATCCACTGCATTTTCTCAGATGTCCCAAAGACATGAAAAATAAATCTGAGCTTTCTTTCTATTTTTTTATCAGTCCTTTTCAAGCATGGAAAAGGGTTTTTTCAGGAATACAAGCAGAAAAAAATGTCATATATTCACCAGGTATTTGCTGAGATTTTTATGCTAATTGACTTCCTGTGTTTTCCCATTCCTTGTATGTTCTCTTCCTGTTTAAGTAAAATGCGACAGACTTTCAACAGCATAATTTGGTTGTAGAAAGCAAATTTAGATGCACATCCTTGAATACTTGAAGTGGATTTAAACCTCAGTGTTAAAATAACTTTTGCTTGCTTTCATGCTGTCATGGAACCGCAATAGTCAGATGTCACTTATGCCCCAGCCGTAGAAGATCACATTCTTCACCACTTCTGAAAGTTAAGCAAGTGTTACATGAGGAGGGGCTTGTTGCTTTACTCTGTTTTATCCCCTCAGGTCCCTGCATGCCATCTGTCACACTCCCTCTGCTTCTAGGTCATCCAGAGGGTTCCCCTCTTCACCCTCCTCTGTATCATTTTATCTTCATCTGTGTGGCCCCAAAATTTCATTTTCCACATTGCCACACAAAAGGTCTCCCCATTCCTTTTTACCACTGTCCTCTTTTCTCATGTCAGGAATCCTATGTAATCATTCCTTCACATGCCCAATTTTTTTGGTATCTTCTTGTTAGACAAAAGGTTCCCTAGTGTACCTGAAACTTCCTGTACCCTCTTTCTTCCATCTCACAACAGACCTAAGTTCACCTTCTGTCAGAGGAGGTGGGCAGTGAGATTGAGCAAAACAACTTTTGGACAACATTGAACCCTGCTCAGTTGAGGTAGTAATACCAGGGGAAAGAGGGAAAGCAGGAATTATGATGCTGAAGAAATCCCTGGACTGCTTCATGGATGCCATTAATTGTCTATTTGGCTCCTTAAATAAAGCAAACAAGACAAGACCTATCTCCTATTTTCCTCTCAATTCCTTAGGGTTCTTTCTACCATTGCCAAGAACCTGGCCTGAAATTTCCATCCGTGAGATGCTATATTCAAAAGTTTGTTCCAGACAAATGATCCAATGCATCATGAATCATCCAATCAAGTGAGTGCTCATTTCAGTGGTGGGACCTAGACTAAACATAAACATGCAAACATTAATAAATGTTTTCCAATTAGCACAGTTAATAGAATAGCCATTTTTCCTGAAGGCACGCTGCAAAGAGAAAGGGAACACCATTATTAAAATAACCTTTCATTAAGTTATTCTCTCAGCTGATGGAAAAAAGAGTCTAAGAAAACAAATGTGAAAGGGCTCAACCCAGGGGAGGGGAGGAACTGTTGACAGTGTGTATGGCATGTCTTCATTCAATTGGGGTTTTGTGCATCTTTTCTGTACTGCAAATTTCAGTCTTAAGCCCCTGTAGGGCTGGGTAAGGTAGGGCAGATGTGAGATCTTTCTGAAGTGTGGTTCCAAATTGTATGCTAGAAAGAAGCTAGAAAAGAAGAATTAGCAGCAATTCAGTGGTCAACCTGAATTGCAGGTGAATATTAGGTTAAAAAGTCATGGTTATGCGTGCAGAAATCTCAGCAGAATGCCCGCTTGCTTCTAAAAAGTACAGCAGCACCTTCAAGGAAAACAAAGAGCAAGATCCTGAATTTTGTGCCTCATCTGTGTCTTGTATGACATTTCTTCAAAGCAATAAAGGGTCTCCTAACATTAAATCAGAGCTCTAGATCAGTAACAACTTTATGGAAAATGTGATACCCAAACCATCAGCATGACTTAAGAATGGTATATCATACCCTTAATGTATTCCTCAATTACAAGTAATATAACACCTCAAGAAAACAGCATGGTACATAGATAGTGTCCTTCTCATCAGCTCCTCAGTACAGCTTCAATGTTAAAATGCCATACATTACTTAAGATGCCTGTTAGCAAATTCTTGTGATTGGAATACAGTGACAGCTCCTTATCTGCTATTTATTGTCATAACTTAAGTGACTTCATTAAGAGACAGTTTGTCCCATATCCACTCCCCTTACAGATTGGCCTTTCTCTGTTTAATTGTCTTTGGATGTTTTTTAAGAGTATACTTTCCCCTTAGAAATACACCTTTGAACATGGAAATGATTACTGATGATGGGACAAACTCCATCTTCATTAACAAATTGGTAAAAATCCAGACTAAATTTCACTTTGTATTTCAGATGTGTACAAATGTTTGTAGATGAGATTGGTCCTCGGCTGTTGTATAGAGAAATAACCCAGATGGATATTTTACCTCTTATATAGTAGAAAAAACAGAATTAATTTTTGGCATTTCTTGTTTTTATTATTTCTTCCCAGTTGTTCCATGCATATCAGAGTAAACACCTGAAAACCAGAATCAAAATACTTACACTAATCCTGAAGACATGTGTAGCCCTTACTAATGCCTCTTACTTCTGTCACAGTCACACAGGATAGAGATTCCAGTGGTGTTTGACGGAGAGGAGCATGTGCCAGGAGTGAAATCTTAGAGACTGACAGATTTGCAGTCGGTATGAATCATCAAAGCTCCACTGGTTTTCATACTTTTATGACTGAATGGGGATGGCCTAGAGCTTCAGGGAAGACAATCTGTGGCTGCTTTTTGTGGAATTTTTATATAAAATCTGAACATTAAATCATGAAACAATGGCAAGACATTAACTACAAGGCAGCAGAAGTGAGATTTGAAAGGATAGCATGACAAAACAGAGACACATGTCTACAACAGATATAAATGTTTCAGAGCTGAAAAGCAAGTGCTACTCCCTTGACATTTCTTTTCTGTCAAAATATAATTAAAGAATAGCAAGAATGTGTTTCAGTAATACATATAATTATGTCTCCAGCTGTAGACATATTTGCTTGAAGTGACAAAAATAAAGGCATCCCAGGTGCTAATGTTGACTAATCAATCTGCTATTAACAGGTAACACACTTTTAACTGAGAGAAAGGAAAAGGGCATTTTCCCAAATCAGTCAGTGCATCAGACAAGAACTCAGTCAAGAGAAATCAGGATCACAGAAGCATTAGGTGCATACTCCAGGCCCTAAATCAATGTGAATTTCTACAATTAAAAAATTATTTCTATCCAAAAAAGTTAATATTCCCCCAGCTCCTGCAAGAAATGTAATACTGTTGATCACATTTCTTTAAAAACCTAAATTGTAACTTTTTCATATTATTCTTCAGTAAAGAGGGAGAAATTAAGATCTTGGACATGTCGCAATGTTTCCTGATTCTTCTTTGGAGAGTGCGGCAATCTCTATAGTTGTTTCATGCCTGGCTGATCCTTTCCAAAACACGTATCTTTTCAAACATGTAAAGACTCCAAGAGGTTCACTGGAGGGAAAATGCATTTTCATCTAAGCTACCTGATGACATAGTGTCACCCAGGTTGACTGCCTCCCTCCCAACATTCATAGAAGAGTTTGTTTTACCATTGCCTCCTCTCTTGCCTCTAAATCTAAAAGGATTTCATTCAGCAATGGAGAATAAGAAAACTAATTTCACTTGCACAGATGAGTAAATGAAAGTCATGGCAGACCCTGGTTCACCATTCACAGTGCATGTTGCTTTGCCTTGCAAGCACGGAGGGAATAGAAGAGGCTCTACTGTAGTCCTTTAGGGCAACCCCCACATGTATGCCTTCCACTCATCACAAACTTGGAGCTGAAATCATACCTAGAAGCTGCAGAATGATCATGCAAAAGTCTGTGCCAACTGGGAAGTGTAGTTCCTGCTCTCGGGATTACTTCTGATTTATTACTTACTGTTGGGAAGCAAGTAAGGTGTTGGTCAAAGTCCTCTGCCTTGTACCTCATGCAGGTCCTGCTCTGGAAATGAAGCAAGACAGCAGTGCTGGCACTGAAGGCACCTCAAGGTCAGAACAGAAGGTACCAAGTTAGCTTACATGCTGTTGGCATTAGGGTGAAAATAGTCATCACAGTATGGGATTCTAAAGCTTATGTAAGTCCTGCTTTAATTGTCATAATCCTTTTCTAGATGCTGCTTCTCTCTCCCTATAGGAATCTTGCACCTGAGCATCAGGCATGAAAATCTCCAATCATTTTGATGGTGTTCTTATTTCATTCTTCCTTTCCTTCAGACTAACTGTTCCTCCAATGCCTTATTTATTGAAAAATCTTATGCAATGATAGTATGAGTACATCAACCTGACTTGCTGATCAGCCAAGTAGTCCTGGTCTCCAAAGAGCAAAATGCTGCTAATGGAACAAAAATTTCAGAAAATCTGAATTATTTGTGTTATCAAAAAAGATAGGTAAATAAGCATGGTTTATAAACTCTGTAAGCATCACTGATTTCTCTTGGGGTATTTGATTACCTTCATTTTTAATTCATGTACATATAAAGGGTCACATTTCGAAAAAGTGGTTTCTAATAGCTGTGGAAATATTATGATTCGGCGTTCTTCTCACAATAAATGTAATGTTCAAGGAGTCCTTTATATGGATCCAGTTCAGCAAAACTCTTAAACAAATGTTTACACTGTAGTGATGGTATGTACAAAACTACATCATACATTTCCTGGTTTTCCAAAATGGCTACTGGAATATCTACTTTGACAGAAACATTTCCAACAACTATACAATACACACCAAAGGAAAAAATAATAAAGGAATTGTTAGGATTTCTTCCTACCAATGAATAATCATATTGGCAAACAAACTGATCATAAATTCCTAGGGAAAAAGACCGTCTGTGTCTGTGTGGAAAAAGTCACATTTAAATTCTGCATTATGACTGGGATTCTACATGTTATTGTACTTAATAGTAACAATAACAGTACTAACAATAGTCTGATCTTTGCCCTCAAAGGTATCACCCTTCACATACAGCAACTGCTGTGGTGCTACACCTTCACCCAGGAGAAAGCTTTTTGTACCACTGTGTCAGGTAAATGAAGTAAATGCACTTTCTCAGCAAACACAACAGAGTGCTGCTCTGCCCAAGGCCACACAAGTAAGGTGATTCCTAGGACATGCACTCCCTGGGCATTGTGAGGAATGCAGATTGTACCATAACCCATTTCACTCCGCATCCTGCCGAGCAACATCTTGGTGATGTTGGCTGCAGTGAATGTTCTGGGAAGTGCAGAGGTGGACAGAAAATGGTGCATTGACCTTCCAGATATTTTCAGTTAGTCCCAAACATCTAGCTCAATCTAAAGGAAAAAAAAAGAAAGTTTAATGCCTTTGAGTTCCTTTGCTACATTTTAATTATTTTTCTGGCCAGATCGCCAGTGATGATAATACTTCAACTGTATCAACATTTCTGAGCAAGTAATGTTTCAACACGAAAGCACAAACAATTAAGAAAAAAAAATGTTGATTGGGGTTTTTTTATGTTAAACTACATGCACTTTTGGAAAAGAAAAAGAGGTAAAGAAGTAGAAATCCAGGATAGCTTGTTTTCCCATGAGTCAAAGGCATCAGCTCTTGTCTTTCCATGTCATCTTGCTATCAATAAGCTGTTGCTAGGATGTGAATGTTTCCATGGCAATGAGTGAACTCTTCAGCTTCACTAACAGCAATATTCTCCACCCACCACCCCTTTCTTTTTCTGAGAATGTTTATTTTTTCATACCACTGGAACAAATATGGAAATAAAAATATAAGGAGATGAGCAAAGCCCACAACAAAATAAACCGAGGAAGGCCTGAGGACTTCAGTATGACTTCAGGTAATCTCACTGAGAAGAGATTGTGGCTTTAGCAATAGTTTGCAGCTGATTTCTTTTATTTCAGATTTCTGACACAGAACAGACCACTATATCAGGCTCAGAAAATGGCCTGAACCCTGAATGGCAGCAGGTTGTTCAGAGGAAGCTGAGTTTTAAGCTCTGGGTTTGCTGGGTTTGGAGGATTTTGGGGGGCAGAGGCTCTGGTGCAGTTGATCCGTGGAAGCAGAAGCCAGGTTGTGATTGCCACCTGTTGGGTCTGAAATTGGAACTGCAGGGCTCACAGCCCTGCAGAGCTGCCCGCTGCCTGGGCTTGGGCCTGGGGCCCAGACTGGGGTGAGGCTGCCAGGCTGGCAGGAGCCCGTCTGCGAGGTGGCGAGCTCACTGGGCACCACTGCCTAGGGGCCTGCAACCCAATTCCCACTGCCCTCAACCCTGCAGCCTTTCCACATCCTCTTTCCAAAACCGCGGGCCCTGCCACTGCTGTGGCATTCAGAGTAACTTACACATGAACTTGGTTGTCAGGACCCTCTTTTTGCTTGCCAAACTATTCAAGTAAAAAAAAAAAAATTAAATGTGTAGTAGGTGATTAAAAGACAACCAGTTCCTCTACTTCCCCTCTTCTCCTCCCTGGTTTTTACAGGAGGAAAAATACCTCAGAAGGAAATTTGGCTGAAACTCTCCCCTCCTTAGGCAAAGGCGACAATGGGGACATGGCCATAGATCTCACCTCTGTTGCTATGTTTGCTCTTTCTTCTTCAAATCAAAAATAAGGAGATAGGGAGATAAATGGTAAGAGAAGAAATTGAAGTGCCTTGCCACTCCATGTCTGAAACACGCTGGGAGCAGCTGGCATGTCATCAAGGTGGTTTATAAACTTCTGAACCCTGCCATCACGCCCCCATTGCTAGGAAACTCTTGGTTGGCTTGCCCTGATGCTCCTTTCAGGGGACTTGAGGCCCATCCAGTTGCTCAGTCACTATCTTCTGCCTGTCAGACTAGTCACCCTGGGTTCAATTTTGCATAAATTTCTAGCAAGAGGACAAAGCTAGAAGGAAGCAGAAGGAAAAATGTAATAGAAAAATCATACAGTAGGAATCAGCAAGAAATTTTGATCCAGCATGTAAGAAGTTGTAGATACGGCAGTCAAGGAAATCCTGATCTGTAGTTGCTTCTTTGCCTCCATTTGTCAGATGGTTTTCTAGGAAACAATGAGTGACAAGAAATACCAGAAAGTATACTCTTTGTGCGGATGGAATTTGAGGGCAATGGGCTGGGTGGAGAATAGAGAGAAAGCAGCCCTGAGGAGAAG
>NW_010263820.1:0-4535 GCF_000690775.1 Eurypyga helias
CTAGTGATTCTATGATTCTAAGATGGAAGAAGTCTTTGCATGGGAAATCATGATTAAGGAAAATGAGTCACCTGAGGGAAACCATCCACAGAATGGTTTGAGACAGGCATTTGATGACTGCTGAAATCTCTCCACATAAATAATTATGAAGGATTAGCTACAGAATTGTCATTCTGTTTGCAGGCCAGCGTTTCAGGTTTAGGAGACACTAGGACTTACACAATATCTTATTATCCCAGCAATGTAACTATTACATTCAAAAGACATATTGTTGTTACTGGGCAATGTGATTTAGATTCAATATAGTTTATATCTATACATTCAGTATGGAAACAAGTAAGCAATTGAGCCTTTGTGAGGGGGTAGCAGCACAAAGACTATGAACAAAACTGTGAGATTTGGTTTGGATGGGTATTTCTTAATGGCTGTGTGCACAGATTGTTTATAAAATCCTATACTGTTTATATATGTGTGTGTATATACACACATAGGCACAGGGTAAAGTCATGAGCAACTGGATGATTGAGAAAAATCTACAAAGATATAGCTCTGAAATCCCTGAAGAAGGCCAGCTTTTACTGAGAAATACCATTCAGTTTCCATACCTTCCCTTTCTGTTCTTCAGGCATATATCTGAACTGCAGTTACTTGTGGTCTCACACAAGAAGGTGAGCAGCAGATGGCCACTTTTCCAAATCATGATCCATCCATCCATCCCTCCCTCCCTCCCTCCCTCCCCATTTTTTCCTCTGCAATATCCATCTTGCTCATCCTCCAAGCTCTGTCACTCTGAAGAAACCTCAAAGATACAAGGCTACCACGGTTTAAGAATTACCCCTTCACTATTCTACTCACAGAGATTTAAGCTATTCCTGGTGCTTTAAGCTAGCTTACACCAGCTAGTACAAAACTCCTTTACTGTGCATGAAAAAAGAAGAACATCAACAACGCTAGTGACTGCTTCTTAGACCACGTGCATTACATTCTCAAAATGTCTTTACGTCATGGTGGAAACATGGCTTGGTCAGTTCGCATCATTAACACAAGATGCTCTGATTAGCCACAAAGAGGAAGAGAGACTGTAGGTTGCGTATTTCTAGGTCTGTGATGTCTTGGACTACTATATTCAAAAAAGGGGAGGGGAGGTTGACTTGAAGCAGGATTTTGCTGTCCCTCTTTTTAAGCTTGTTAATGGGATGACTGGTCAAATAACTTGACAATTCTTGCTGCTAGTTTGCACTGGGAATTCAGGTATGAGACTTCTTTTTTTCATCAAAAATATACTTGCAGTGCAGAAAGACATCAAGACACAGAGTGTCAGTCAGAGTTTGCTAGGGAGGTAGTGGTTGGTGAATGATGGAGAGAGGATCCTGAGCTCAGACTGCTGGCCTTATAGACCCTCTAGCAGCATTAAAAGCAAAATGACAGCTGAAAGATCTTTGATAATTTTATCTTTTGTTGCTTCTCACTCATACCCGAATGCAAAGCCAAACAAATGACCAGTGGGAAAGTTAGAGAATACACTGCCTCTGAGCAGATGACTATGGTTTTTATGGTGTGGCAGAGGCATTTCCCTACTCGTAGGCAAGCTGCTGGAGCCCAGTCATAAAATAAAGACCAACCACTGCTAAGAGGAAATGTTTATTAAGCACATCCTAGGCTTTGTATAAAAGAGAGAGCAGCAAACTCAACCCTAAATGTTCAAGCACCAGTTCAAAAATGTTGTTATTCTTTCCAAACAATTCTTTCCATACCCACATATTGTTTTCCAGACCAGCCTTATTGAGAATACACCACTTGCTTCTTCATACACTCCTATACCTATAACTGGCATGCTCTTAGGTTCCAAGTCTTTTCTTGGAGCAGAGGTTAATCTTCCTTAGAGGCTTGGCTTTTATCCCTGTTTAATTTTCTCAAGAAAGTTCTTCTGCATTTCACAAAAATGTTACATGAAACCGCTTTGGAAATCAAATGGTGATGCTCAGAGCACATTACATTTGACCTACAGAAAAATCTCCAGGAATATTAAAGAAGTAATAATTTAAAACCCCCCAAAAGCTAATATATTTTTTGCTTTTTAGGCCAGTAGTTTTCAAAATGTCAAAAGTTATTGCTAGGGAAGCACAGGAGAGATGATACATACTGTCTCTAGGTAAAGCCTTATTGATTTTTGCAAACTTAAATAGATGCAGCATTACAAACAGCTTGCTTCTTTTGTAGCTCATTTCCCTATACATAGGCATAGTACAAAAACCCAGCTTATGAATGTAATGTTCATAAACGTCAGTGGTTCATTTAATGAGCAGGTGGCTGTTGCTCTGGTCTGCGGATCCTGGGGAAATGAACTCATTAACCTTTCTGAAATTGAATAAGGCAGGACAAGATATTAGTTTAAATACAAACTAGGGCTAAATTCACATAACCTGGTCTGAAGGTATTGAGTGTTCGCTGGATAAAACAAGTTCTCTTATTTTGTTTCATGCTGGGGATTCTGGTTGTCAGGTGTAGCCGAGTGATTGACAGCAGAGAGTATCAAAGGAGCACAGAGTACAAAGCAAGGCGAAGGCATGTTACCTAATTAAGCCCCTGAGTACAGCTTAGCAAGGATGTCACCAAACAGCCAGATCAGACTGGCCAAGAGGGAAATGCCATGTAGTGTAAGAAAATAAAGTGGCTTTCTCATCTGCTGCAGACAGGGTCTGCTTCTGGAGTGGTGTTAATGGAATAGCAGTGGAGCAGACCTGAGAGATTCAGATACTATTTATGGAGCTGAAAGGGAGACATCAAGCCTCTACGAAATCAGTTTTCCAGGCTGCTTGCAGACTTAAGAGAACTTTCACTTCGCCCTCCACTTCCACAATGAGGGAGGCTGCACCATTGTTTTAGTACGTAATAAAAGCAGAGATACTAATGTGCCAAACATATCCAAAGGCCTTAGCTGAGGTGATTACTGTAGCTAGCCTTCCACCCTTGCTAGGCTTAGAGAGTCTCAATGTGTTTAAGTTTAGCTATTAAACTGATAACTTGTAAAAGAGTACCTTATAAAAATTTGTAACAGAACATGGAAGACAATTCTATATGTTTGCATTCAACACGATCTACTACAAATATAGCTCTTAGAAATCTTATAAATCTATGTAGAATCACATCAAACCTCTTACAAATGCCTCACCTTTACCCCTCTAATGCATAGATAAGAGTGTAAAGAATACAACATCCAGGTAGAAACAGCTGACTGGTAAGATCACACCTGGTTTCTTGAATTCTTTGTGCTGGGGGCAGGGATGAAATCTTTGACTATCTGATAGGGGAGAGAGATGAAGTTGAAGCTCCCATGGCACAAATTCACCGGTCCCTATTCTCTTTCACTACAGGAGAAACATAAATATCATATTGGGTATCTGAAAGATTTTCACTAGCAGACTATACAACGTGCAGATAAAATCAGCATAAACCCTGGGTCACTACATATTTGAACCTGAGGTGTACTTTGGCACAGGAAGATAGCCAGTGAGTTTGGGAGTGTGTGTTAAGGGAGTTATGCAAAATAATTTCTCATGGGCAACGGTTCACCTGGGGAGGAAATGCAATATAGACAGGCAAAATACAAGCATCTTACTTCCCTCTTTCTCTGTCTGCAGTGCTATATAGTGGAGGGGGATCACAGAGAGACAAAATTCTGAGAGGAGGTAAGAAATAAATACAACCAAAATTGTAAGTGCCTCTGATGAACAGCTCTCCTCCCACCCCTGGAAAGCAGAAGTGGTCCCAAACTCCATTTGAAGTAAATCACATGAGATTCATTATTCCATCTGGAGCACAAAGCATGTGTTAGCACTAAATCACTCCTATGAGATCTGGAATATATCATTCCTTCTCTATGGCCTCCTCCCCTCGAGCTTTTTATTTCATTAATGAAAACCAAAACCCTTGTGTAAAAAAAAAGTAAAATTACATTGTTCAGCTCTTCCATTAAAATATGCCTTGATATTAAAGAAGGCAGCCTCATCAGTTTAATGACATTTGTTGATTACTTTCCATTAAAACCAATAAAAAAATATGGCTTCATAAGTGGCAATTTAACCTTGGATTAAAATACACCTTCCTTTTTTTCCCCTGTCTCACTCTCTCTATACCCTCCTCTTTTAGATATTTATTATCCACCTTCTTCCTGCTCTGCTGTGCAGCTTTTACCAAGGAATAATCTGCCAAGAAGCAGAGCCTGGTTTCATCCCGCCAGGAAGAAGCCCAGGAGCACGAGGGTGCTGATGACAAACCGTCCCATTGCCCCAGCTCCCCACCCCATGTGTACACACCGTCACCAGGAGGGCACACCATCACCACAGTTCCTAAACCAGAGAGAGGTCTGTCAGCATTGCATCTTGGACCTCTGCTTCTTCTGCAGACCTTTATGTCCCTATGGCATCCATTTCCACCTGAGACAAGCAGCTCGGTACTGCTCTCTGCTGCCTGTTCCAGCTTTTGCAGCAGCAGCTTTAAAACTGTCGTTGGAAAGACAGAAATCTGTCAGGTGT